>NC_056727.1:147422593-147647593 GCF_019279795.1 Protopterus annectens | reverse complement strand
CAGACTGCTGTAAAACATATCACTCTCCATTCCTCACGGGCTCTTGTCGATGCATTAATTTTTCATTCGTAAATCTGATGAGTCTAGAAGGATGTGATGGGCCATCTAGCCTGGCCTCCTCAGCAATTGCTGAAATTAAATATCAGTGTACTTGAGTTCATGCATTATTTAGGCAAACCAAATCTGGAAGTGATGCATCTAATATGTATACAGGATGCCACTTTAACTCACAGGAATAAAATGTTTGCTAAAGGTTATACAAAGTCAACACTTTGTATAGAAAGTTGCTTTGATAATACATAACAGAAAATGAATACTTGCAAGATAATGAACAATACTTATATAACACATTCACATTTGCATAGACCACTACATTATTTCTTAGTATTTATTTATTGGCTTAAGTGTGCTGACGCACACAAAAAGGTATTATAGAAATATAATCCGTATGTTTGTATCCTCTAAAAAATACTACTGTAACAATGACAACATTTTGGACATGAATACTGTTTGCTTTGATATAATGTTTATATGTAAATGTACAATATAACTATTTGTTATTTCTTCTTCAGTCAAGTGCAATATTAATGTATCATTGCTTGTCTCTCCCATAATTTGATTATTTATTATGTTTTGTTAAGACAGTAAGTGCTGCTAGGAATTGATTTTTTTTTTGTGAAGACACGTGGGAAAAATCTTCAAACGTACATGAAAAACATTTAACAATATGACATGTATGCATCAGAGAAAAAAACAAGTCAGTCAAATAATGCATTGTTAATTATGCAATCAAAAGTCATTTGCATTCAAAAATACGCACATCGAATGGACAGAGCAATCAGCGTCGAGAAATTCCTGCGGCAAAAATTAGACCAAACATCATTAAACTAAAAAAAAAACAAAAGTGGTAGAACATTTAAAATGAGTTCCTGATATGTACAAATGCTGAACAATGATAAAATAGTTGAATAAAAACAGCATATAGGGAGTTGACTATGAATAATCATATATTGTTTAATTGACATGTTTTTAATCAAGCCCAAAGTATTTAAAACCTTGGGATGCTACAACTCAAAGCAGAGACACCCACAATGTCATAAAATACATAAAGGCATGTTTTGCAAGGGAGCTAGCTACCCCCACACATACATAAGCACATATATGTAATTATTTAATCATTTGTTTATGTGCTCATTTATTTATTTCTTTAGTTGTATCAACTCCTAGACTGCACAAACTCAGAGAAAAGGAGAAAAATGACTGAAAGCACATTAATTATCTTCTTACCATCCTCTCAGCCTAATACTGATTATACCAAGCTGTTGATATTCTTGTATTAAGGTTCTGAGAGTCCCACAATTAGATATAAAAGCAGTCATCTAAATGCAATACTCTAAGCTTCTCATGCCATTACAGTGCATACGCTTGTGCTTAATGTATTTGCTTTTCACTGGCTAAATAAAATAACTGCATTTAGCCAGTAGGAAACAAAACAATAAAACATAAACTGGTGTGTCTCCTGGAACCCAGAACAAAACTGAATAAATAAAAGATGATCATGATGTGTGAGCTGCTTTCAATGAGGTCAGTATAAATGGAAAAGGAGCAGTTTTTTGTCAATACACTGCAGAGAAAGAAGTAACAAATTAAAGTACCAAACTAAAAGCAAAAGGCATACAATACATATATTCAAAAGCTATAAACTCTGATTTTAAATAAACTAGGTCCACATAACATAAACTAGTACACCACCATTCCTAACAGTAATTGTTAAAAATAAAAGAGTAAACTAAACTAGTATAACTTAGCAGGGGAAATTACTATTAAAATATACAACTGATATAAATGTCAAAAGTTAAACAAGAAAGTAAGGCTGCCTCCTACAAAATGTAACTGAAAAACTATCTTTTTGTATGTTAAATCAAAATATGCAAGTAACCAAAATAAGAAAATAAATAAGTACACAGCATTACACAAAATATATAATAGCAATAGCCCATGGCTATATGTGGATAATACTTCATTTACTTGTGTTTGGCTTTGTTCACTTGGGCTTTGCTCTCATGACCAAACCATGCCAAACATGACTAAAGGAAATATTATCTATTCTCATCCACAGATTAGTGCTTAAATAACTAATAGGGCTCTTCTCTAGTTAGGAAATATAGGTTATATATCCACAACTAAAATGTCACTTTTTTGCTGATTGTAGTAATGTGCCCATCTGCAGTTTTCAGTTACTTTTTTCAAATGTAACAATTTGTTCAGTGACATTTTTCAGATGAATAGAAAGTATTAAGACATAACATTATTGAAGATACTGTAAACTTAAACAGACTTTATGTATGCTGTAGAGCAGCAGGGCTATGTCTGAGGTTGTAGAATCCTGGTAGTTATAAACCAATATCTGAACTACAGCAGGGCTAAGTCTGAGGTTGTAGAATCCTGCTAGTTATTACAAACCAATATATGAACTGCAGCAGGGCTAAGTCTGAGGTTGTAGAATCCTGCTAGTTATTATAAACCAATATCTGAACTGCAGCAGTGCCTAGTCTGAGGTTGTAGAATCCTGCTAGTTATTATAAACCAATATCTGAACTGCAGTAGGGCTATGTCTGAGGTTGTAGAATCCTACTAGTTATTATAAACCAATATCTGAACTGCAGCAGTGCCTAGTCTGAGGTTGTAGAATCCTGCTAGTTATTATAAACCAATATCTGAACTACAGCAGGGCTAAGTCTGAGGTTGTAGAATCCTGCTAGTTATTATAAATCAATATCTGAACTGCAGCAGTGCCTAGTCTGAGGTTGTAGAATCCTGCTAGTTATTATAAACCAATATCTGAACTGCAGTAGGGCTATGTCTGAGGTTGTAGAATCCTACTAGTTATTATAAACCAATATCTGAACTGCAGCAGGGCTATGTCTGAGGTTGTAGAATCCTGCTAGTTATTATAAACCAATATCTGAACTGCAGCAGGGCTATGTCTGAGGTTGTAGAATCCTGCTAGTTATTATAAACCAATATCTGAACTGCAGTAGGGCTATGTCTGAGGTTGTAGAATCCTGCTAGTTATTATAAACCAATATCTGAACTGCAGCAGGGCTAAGTCTGAGGTTGTAGAATCCTGCTAGTTATTATAAACCAATATCTGAACTGCAGCAGTGCCTAGTCTGAGGTTGTAGAATCCTGCTAGTTATTATAAACCAATATCTGAACTGCAGTAGGGCTATGTCTGAGGTTGTAGAATCCTACTAGTTATTATAAACCAATATCTGAACTGCAGCAGGGCTATGTCTGAGGTTGTAGAATCCTGCTAGTTATTATAAACCAATATCTGAACTGCAGTAGGGCTATGTTTGAGGTTGAAGAATCTTACTAGTTATTATAAACCAATATCTGAACTGCAGCAGGGCTATGTCTGAGGTTGTAGAATCCTGCTAGTTATTATAAACCAATATCTGAACTGCAGTAGGGCTATGTCTGAGGTTGTAGAATCCTGCTAGTTATTATAAACCAATATTTGAACTGCAGTAGGGCTATGTCTGAGGTTGTAGAATCCTGCTAGTTATTATAAACCAATATCTGAACTGCAGTAGGGCTATGTTTGAGGTTGAAGAATCTTACTAGTTATTATAAAACAATATGTGAACTGCAGCAAGACTATGTCTGAGGTTGTAGAATCCTGGTAGTTATTATGAAACAATATCTAAACTGATGAAACAATATCTAAACTGAAAAGTTGGCCAGTGAATAGGCCAGTTCTGTGATGGTCACAATTAGTGGCTAGTTCTTGTTACTTAGGTTGTGAGATAACTTTATAGCATTAATATTTTTCTTTAAAAAAAGATTAAATCTCATAGATGTAATGTGTGTGAATGATGGATATCAAAGGTGAGGTCTAAAGTTGTTCAAGTATGTCTCAGCTGTTGTATTAAGTGGACCTGCAGTACACAGCTTCCTCTAGACCTTTGGCTCCTTGCTGAAAACAGGCTTAAAATGTTTCAGAGGACTGTTACTTTGCATTTGTCCCACAGTAACCAAAGGAGTTAAACTAATCTTTGATTTCAGAATAAGCAGACCAGTGGATAAAAGTATATAACAGGCAACAGTAAATGCAGTCAAAGCTACCTACATAACTGTCCCTTCTATTTTATAGAGAAGGAAAAATAATAATGTCTGCATAAGAAGCCAAGAGATGAGAGTATAAATGTGAAGTAATAGCCTGGGCTTCACAATTAGACAAGAATTTAGCAAGGAGACATTATTTAATTGTTTTTATGCTTTGGCATACAAACTATCTGTGTCTAGTCTTCTAAGAACATGTTTTAATTCAGAAAAATCTCAGCTATCTTATGAAGTAGTTATCTTTTGTTAGCAGCCTATTAATGGACATTCACCTAGATTAGCTTAGAACCATCTATTAGTATGGTCTTCTGTCGAATAGAATTATTTTATTCTTGCTGTTTTGAATGGACTTTCAGTTTATTAACAGCAGCTTTAATGTGGTCTTCATTGCAGAGTAGAAAGTAGAACTTTTATATAAATTAATATTGTATAAAGCTAGTCTGTCAGAACTGATTACACTTATCAAATCTTAACAGGTGCCTTAGCATGAAGTGACAGTCAGCACTGAAGTTGCACAGAATAAAACATGTAATCTCCATTAAGAAAATGTTAGCAACATGACATGGATGAACATCATCTTGTGAGGTAAATATGAGATGGAGTTGGTTTAAAAAAGCAAAATGGTCCAGATAAATCACTCTCAAAACGACTGTGGCAAAAGAACTAAGAAGACCCCAGGCCTATAGTTGTCTATACTGCTAATGATTTTCCATTCTGAATTTGGATATTATGTACTTCTATGAGCAAACTAAGAATCCTGATTTGGATATGGACCTGGCGATGAACATTCTAACATATTCTTCATTTGAGTGAATAAACATTGATAAAATGTCCTCATCTGATATCCCTGAGCATTCCTTACCATTTAAAATTTGAATAGATGTCATTTGAAATTACCTGCTGAAGGAGAAACGGGAAAAGATAGGGAGCTGTTATTATGACTGATATGACTAGAGGAAGGCTCATTGTTTGACGTCACCATTTTTTTTCCAAATGCAGTAGTGTCGCAATGATTTATTTTTTTCTGCTTCTTTTAGAGTATTTTTTGCAGATTGAAGTTCAATTATTTCAACAACATTGTTCTTATCAGTTTATAAATATTGTACATCATTGCTAACAAAATGTGAATAACTAAATTTTTGACTTGCATGACCCAGGTACCATTTTGTTTCACCTCTCTGTACTTTATGCACAGAAAATTCTTAGTCAAGATAACCATAATTCTTTCAAGATCACTTGGTAGGTTTTCATGTGAGGATTTATTAACATCTTTATTAATGACTTGTGACATATGCAAACTTACATTAAAATAAAAGTAATAAAATGTTATTAACAAACTAACATTCACAACTGTTATACATCATATATATTGTTATATATCCTATAATCTAGACAGCACTACATAAATTATTCAATCCTTGCAATCTCTTAAACCTCATTCCTCCTCCAAAACAATTTTCTGCATGTATCATTCTCATAATTTTCATTTATTTCTATGTTATTGACTTGTACTCTTTTCTAAAGATCCCACCTCTTATTCTTTTATCTCTATTAGAATACTCACTACTTCAAGTATAGTTGGTTTATATTTTGATTTCCATTTTCTATTAATTGACTTTTGGCAGCAACCAGAATTAAACTTTATAAGACCTTGCTATGTCTAGGCAATGCAGATCCTGTATCACAGCTCAAAAAATAATTTCCTTATTTAGACTCATTTGGTCTCCCAGTATTCCTGACAGAGTACTGTGTAGAGACTTTTTCAGGTGAGGATTTTGACTACTGTGCAGTTTCTTATAGCAGAAGTGATTCACTATGGGCTTCAAATTAAAGCTGAATTAATGTGATGGAGTATAACTTTTCAGGGAAGGTGAAAAGTTGCACAAAGCAGTTAAGTGCAATATTATTAATCTGAAATAACAAGTATTACATTTGGTCATCACAGCCTGTTTTTATAGACAAAGTTAAGTACAATGACATATGAACATTTGCAGCAGCCAACCAATTTACATGTATCTGGGAGGTGAAAAAAAACAAGACTACACAGAGAATCTAAACACAAGTATGTCAAGAACATGCAAACCTAATATGCCAATGACTGGAAGTCAGAACTGAACCCTTGGTCTGGCAGCAGAGATCTTAACCACTGTGCAGGCTAATAATGGCTGAGAAAAAAGGTTGGGCTAAAGTAACTGACTTCCTCTGTTCATGAAAAACAGTAGCAGTAAAATATCCTAAGCACAAGGAAAAGGATATAGCTTGCTGGCAAACAGGGAGAATTATTATTTAAAACCCTGATGATTCAGTTATGATCTCTAAAAGTATCAGCTATGAGACCAGTTTGAAATTCTAAAAGAATGTGCAGGCAGACATGTCTAATATACTATCTTTACAAATGTTTCAATGTTGCTCATGAGGAGGTTATGAAGATGATGGTAATCTCAAACATTGCCACTGATTTCTTTTGTTTAAATAACTTAAGTATTTTTAATGAGATGTGCATGCTTATCAAGCATATTATTTAGAGTTCTCTGTCTTTCAAATACTTTTTAAGTCATTCATTAAAAACTAACTAAATAAATAAAAATGTATAATATAGTGTAGGAAGATAAACAGGGTATATGCTTTCTTATAACAAATACAACTGCATTATGGGAAATTATTCAGGTTGCGGTAGCGTTGTCGACTCACAGCAAGACGTTGTCCGTTCGATACTCAGATAAAGCATCTTCTGTGTGGCGACATGTGTGAAGAGGCATACCTTTGTTGAAGGTTGTGCGTCAGAGCTGGTAACTCGGCACGTAAAAGTCTTCTACCAATCATTAGCGGACCAGAGTTCCGCTGTGGTGACCCCTAACTGGGAAAAAGCTGAAAGACACAAAAAATTCAGGTTGTGCACAGACAATGGTTTCTTTTGATACACAATGATGAATTTGTGAAGTACTTTCATCTAAAATGTGTAACTTATGAAAATGCTAAATATACCCCCAATATTTGTATTTGAGATATTTTGCATATGATGATTTAAGGAGTAATGCTTTGTTTGATTTAATACACTGTAGCAACAACTCTTAAGTTTGTGATAATGATAATACCTGGACATCTTGGTAAATTAACGTGTAATCTCTATGAACCAGCAGAAATGAATGTAAAATCACAGCATTCACCAATTTATTCCATTGGAGTACTGAGAGAGTAGGTAAGTTCAGCTAAGACACTGAGGGTGATTGCATATGTATGTTTGTGGATGTCTGTTGGGGGATGAATAAGGCTACATGAATGTGTGTGTGTGTGTGTGTGTCTGTGGGTATGTGTCTTTTTGGGTGGTTGCACTGGAGGGTTACATAGAGAACTGAGTTTCTCAGTGTGTGTGTGTGTGTGTGTGTGTGTGTGTGTGTGTGTGTGTGTGTGTGTGTGTGTGTGTGTGTGTGTGTGTGTAGGGGATGTCTTTGCTAACTCAATGCACATGCTACTATGGAGTACACTAGAGAGGTCAGATCTGACAGAACTAGTGGTTGATTCAGAGACATGGTTGTAAGCTCATAATGAAGTTTTACTCACTACAGCCATATCTGTCTCTGAATCTCATTTTCATGACATCATTTTAATTGACTAAGCTGTGTTGGGCAATTAGCATGAACAGTGAGGAATTCATTAAATCCAAGTCATTCAGTAAAATAGCACCTTAATTTCAGCTGAAACACATTTTCCTTAAACTCAGAAGGATAGTGAAGTCTCATTAATGCAAGTATTCATAGTCACTTGTGTAATGTGATAAGGACATCCCTGATGCGTACCAATGAGTGTAGTAAAGCTGAGATTCATAGAGGCCATTTATGCTCATGCAAAAGGGCTAAAAATAATGAGATAAACATGAGAAATGTAAAGTAGCATATGCTAATGAGGTGTACAGTTGATAGCTCAACATCTGCACAGTATGCAGATGTTAAAAGCGATGCTTCACCTTGATATTGGACTTGAATTCTCTGAACTTGTCCTCAGCAATCCCTTCAGTAGTTTGTCCAAGTATGCACAAACACTGAATTATTTCCCCCAGTGACCCTTTCATTAGTATGTCTTAAGTATGCAAAAGCACCAAAATGATACAAAATTCATTATTTTGCCCAGAAATCACTTCAGCAGTCTATCTATGTGCAAGCACTTTACTGATACATAAATTAATTATTTCCCTCAGCAACCTCTTTATTAGTTTGTATTAAGTATGGACAAGCACTAAAAATGACACAAAATAAATTATTTTGTCCATTCATCACTTCCGCAGTCTGACCGTGCATGCACAAGTACTTCCCTCACGTACAAATGAGTTATTTCCACACAGCAGCCCCTTAAGGAGTATGTCCAAGTATGCACAAGGAGCACAATGAAACATTATATAACACCTGCTTTGCATTTCTGTAGTCATGCTGAATGTCTGGGATTTGCATATCCATATACAGCCTCTCATCATGGAACACTGATATGAAAATGCAAAGCCCTGAGCTAGGAATACTGGCTTAAGTTTTAAGATTATAAAGCATCATCCATATTATGGTGATGGGACAGAGAAAAAGGAAATAGTTAACTTTTCCTCCATGTGTCCTCATTGAAGAGGCTTAATGGTGGTGTTTAATTTAAGCTACATAACTACTGAAACTATTATTGTGTCTTTGAAGGGATTCAAAGTTTTATTAGAAGCAAAATCCCACATGTTAACGTAATGTTACTTTTTATATAATTGCAATACTGTTATTAGATATGAACAGGTGTAAAGAACAGAAGCAGCTAAAGATGATATGCAAACATTTATTGATGCTTTTAGTATCACTCACAGGCTGCAGCATGTTGTGGTGGTAGGCTCTCTATACTACTCAATACTCTCTGTATGTCATCTGCAACAGATTATAAATATGAGTTTTGGCTAACATTTTGATTTGTTTGACTGCTGCATTATGCATTTCACAGGAAATCATTGTCAGTTCTTATCAAAACCTTTTATTCCACCAATGTATTTATAATTTAAGTTAAGGGAGGGAAGAGAAGAGGAAAGGGATTACAGATGATGAGCTAGGAAAAGCTGTTCCATAAAGTCATCCATTCATCCAGAATACATTTTGCAGTTATACATTTATAAAATATTTAATTTCATATCATATTTCTTTTTCTCTCATTACAAATGTGACAGGGGCACTCAGTGAGCTAAAAAGGGAAACTTTTTTATAACATACCACAACATAGGTTCACTTGGAGGACATTTCAAGCTTAGCCAATTCCCTTTTGGTGCTTGAATTAACATTTTCTGATTGGTCTTAGCTATCCCATGGCTGATAAGTGTATATTAGCCCTAGTGAGAACAACTGTGATCATACCATAGATAATTTGAGGGGGTCATGTAATGTATGCAGCATTTAGGAACTGCCTCGATCCATTAGTGGCATGAGGGGAAATCCTGGAGTATATTTTCTATTACCCATCCTTAGATCCAAGTTGCATTTCAATATGGATGGATGAGCTTTGTTTTATTTTTATGGATAGTCTGTTCCAGAACAGTGGTAGCCTCTGTGATGTATATCCATCTCTCCACAACATTCAGTTTAGATACCTAGACTGAGTATTTCTGATGCCATTTGACTTGCTGATGTTCAGTAGGTCCATCTGTACTATGTCGGAGGATACTTTGTATGCCAGACATGTCACCTCTAAGCACTCTGTAGGATACTAAGTATAGCAATAAATCATTGAGGTGGTCCATGCAATACCTATTGTTTAGGACTTGTATCCTTTTAGTAAGGTACCTCTGAATGTATTCCAGTTGTAGCATGGGGCTGGACAGATACATGTCAAAGTGGGCATTATACAAAATGATTGACATAATGAGAGCTTTGTAAAGGGGGACAACAACATCTCTAGATCTAGTCACAATCAATTTGTTTATAAGCTGTGCAATATAGAAAGGCTTTCTTATGACTCTGGGCACATGTTGGGTAAAATTTAGGTGACTGTACACACAAATTCCCAAATGCTAAACAATTCGATCAGTACTCAGAGGGCATTGTCATGATTTTGACACCAGTTATTATTTGGAACAAACCTTCCTGCATGATGGTCAAGTCATTTGGGGATTCAATAACTTCTCCTAGCTTGCAGTCATCTCAAACTTAGCTGGCCAAAGCTCTTTGGTATTTCCTTTTACTTTTGAGATTTATATGCCAAACAGAAAAAGTCTCAGCACAGAACCCTGGGGGACTCCATTGGTGACTGGTCTCTTCCTCTATTTTGATCTCCTGCATCCTGTGAGTCAAGTTGGCAATGCAGCTGGTGATGTAATTGTTTGCTCCTACATTATTCATCTTTTGTACTACACCTGACTAGGGGATTGTTTCAAAAGGCTTGGCAAGGTCAAGGAAATGTGGTGTGAATTGTTTTACCTTCATCCATTGCTTTGGTAACAAGAGTAAAGCTTAAAATTTGCCCATGATTTTGAGCCTTTCACACGTTCCTCTGAGCTGTTTTCAAACACATTTTTAGGGCCATGCATATATATATGCATTCCTTGATTCACCTTCCTGATTGTACTAAATTATATTCCTCGTATAATACAGCATACTTAGACTTAAGTTAGAGTGCATTTTAAATTTATTGTTTAAACATTTTTACAGTAGGCAATGAAACAAAAATGCATTAACCAATAATGACAAAACTGCCCTATTCAGAACATTTCCATCATAAAGATCTACTTCCACACACAATTGCATTTTAAAATTTATTGTTTGAACATTTTTCCAGTATCAATGAAGCAAAATGCATGCACCAATAATGACAAAACTGCCCTATTCAGAATATTTCTATGATAACAGTCTACTTCAACACACAATATATAAATACAGAATCACAGTAGAGTGTAAGCCATAGGCATGTTGCACAGCATCTTGAACTTATATTCAATTGGGGGGGGGGGGCAAAAGGCCAAACACCAGGTACACATTTTAAACATTGAGTGTATAATTTTGGAGAGTTGCTTGCAGAAAATGTTGTTACCACCATGCATTTCACTGGCAAGTCTTGAACCCAGAACCTTGTGCACTACAGTCAGAGCAACATACCACTAAGCTTAACCAGCAGTTTCTTGAAAGACAGGAAGACAAACTTAAATGGCTATCATATCATTTAGTGAATTCAGTTCTCACTTCTCATCATAGCTATCAACCTCTTAGCATAAAAATACAGAACAAAGCTGGGGGAATACAGCCCCAAAATAAGGACACATTTCAAATACTGATTTTATAACCTTAGAAAATTGCTAGAATAAAAGGTTTTGTTTAACAAAATACCAGAGGAACAGAACAACAATGTTTTGTTGTTGTTTGTCTTTCGGCTTTTTCCCGATAAGGGGTCACCACAGCGGAACTCCAGTCCGCTAATGATTGACAGTAGATTTTTACGAAACTCAGAGGTGCCAGCTCGATGCCCAACCTTCAATGAAGGCACGCCCATTTACGCACGCATGTCTTTTGAACACTAACCAACCATGGGGAGGACATACAGACTCCACACAGAAGGCACTCCCAAGCCGAGACGAAAATCAAACGGGAGAACCTCTTGCTGTGAGGTAACAACGCAACCACCGTGCCACTGGCATTAGGAACAGAACAACAATGTGAGGCATAAATTCACAAGGGTTGGTGGCTAGGGACTTTAGGCTCTTTTTACTTGTAGCCAAGGTACAGGGTTTGAGCCTCAGTACCTCTAGCCACCGGATGTATCCTGCTGGGGGCATTTTTCACACACACACACACACACACGCACACACACACACACACACACACACACACACACTGCAATTAAATCCTGTCAGCCCAGATGCAGCAGCTAACCTTCTCCATTACAGACTTCTGAGAATAAATCCCACTCACCTGCTTCTGAGAATAAATCCTTTCCATTTCTGCAGGCAGCAGCTTGAATAAATATGTGTTCCCGCTTGCAATGTTTCTGCGGGCAGCAGCTTTAATAAATCTGTGTTCCTGCTTGCAAAATAAAATGGAAATATGTGGGCTGACGTCATCATGGCAGTTGGAGGCACAGAAAACGAAAGGGCAGAGGTATGGATGATCTGCAAAAGTGGAGGAGCTCCCCTCCCCCTGCGCTCTATTGTTCCAGCACCCATGACTTCAAATATTCCTATAGCAAAAGTATAAGTGCATAAAGTGTCACTTTATTCATTAATATACATTAACAGAGAAATTCAACTCAGGTACTGTCAATGAGGGCCACTAATATCAAAGTGTACCACACAATCCTTTCAAACTCACAGTACCGATTACCACAGCTGCACACCTACCATACACATTTAAAGTACCTGCTTGTAACATTAACTGCCCTTATACATTCTCCAAATTACTGACAGACTCTAATACATGGCCTGACAGTCACCCAAATGGTGGAGATATTATTATATTTATCCCCCATATTGCACATGGACACAACAAACATGTGGCGTAGTACTTGGTTAGTGATGCCATTGCCTAACATACTTAACTTAAACACATGCCTTAATTGGAGTGGAAATGACAGCCTCACACTAGCTCTGCCTCTACAACAAAGCTGACACATCCCACAGTTACTCATATAGCTTGTTGTCCTCCAGAGTGTTCACACTCTGTGCCGATGCCCATTACCTGCAGCAGCTGCAGCCTGTAGCACACCCATCTCTATGTAAAAGTTGCTGCTACAGACCAACCCTCTGTGCTGAAGTAGTCTCCTTACCCCAGTAATGTCCAGCACAACATATCAGAAAGGGCCCTTAATCTACATGAAGGCCTTATATAGTGTACTGTGGTTGCATATGATTGGCTGGTGATAGTGCAAATTGGCTGTGTTAGCTGCAATTAGCATTTCAGAACCACAGATTGTTTAAGAGGCAATCATCTGCTGATGAGAAGCATGTTAAAAAGGCAAGCAGCTGGCTATGGGAGACCATTCTGTATGAGACTTTCCTCACACAGACCATGCTTATGAAAGTATTAACCATCAGCACATATCTGCAGAGGAGTATTGCACTCCATCAGGTATGTAACCATCTTGTTTACAACAGAATACAGATATCTGACTATACTTACAGGGAATAGGGACTACAGCATTAAGCCTTTCTTAGAAATGCAATTATGACATGTCAATGATCTGCAGATTTGTTACACATACAGAGGATGTGCAAGACATCAGGGGTGGAATGTATATTGTCAATGTGGCACGCTGGGCTCGTGGAACTCTCCCTTTACAGTGGTTGTACTAGCACACTGCTTTTTGTTTGGCACATTTGTTTTTATCAGGGGGGGTTGCCCCTTGGGGACACAGTACAATAGACTCCAGTGTCAGTATCTGCCATGTTATACACGGGAATACCTGACTATCACTAATATCCTATTTGTACCTGCACACTTAGTATGTTTGCACACTGTGGAACATGACATGTGTGATCAAACAGTGGGATAATGCCAGCCATTCAGTTCTTGCTGGATCTAGTGTACTTCCATGTATGTGATCCTGACATGTGTTCCCATGTTGTTGTATTTCAAGGAACATGTATGCAAGATGCCATGCAGCTTTCATGGATGCAGAGAATGAGTTAATACTGGAAGGGCTTCAACAGCACCATGAACTCCTACTGTCCAGGGGGAGGCACAAGAGGGAACAGTGGGAAGCATTGTGGGCTGATCTTGTCCATGATGGCAATGCCACTGGTCATCAGAGCAGGACATATGAGCAGGTTCAACACTGCACAACAGACATGATCAATGCTGCATGCCGAGGAGCAGCAGATGTAGCCAGGGATCAAGGCGTCACCAGTGGAGGGTCTGCAGTGGAACAACCATTCTCAGCCACTGAGGAATTCCTGGCAAATCTAGGAACACATGACAGCTCCCCGGCATCTATCCCACCCTACATCATGGATGTGGGTGCCACAGTATTCACAGCAGAAGACCGTGGAGGTAAGCTTAGTTTGATGAGTATTGCAATACTGTAGCATTCAGTCTGTCAGGGCGTACATAATCTTACATGGATGTCAAGTCTGTCTGCTTTTGGGGGGAGGGTTTCATTACAGTTTGACTGTCATGCTCAGATTTTGACAAATATAACAATTAACACAGTAACTACTGTAAATGTGAGATATATGGAAGTATTACCTTGTGGTGGTGGAACATGCAGAGGTCCTGACATTACCTCTCCCTCAACTTTTCACAGGTCCATCAGGTATTGGCCAAGCCTGTGGTCCTTTTCCTAGTAAGCATGGCACTGTTTTGTTATAGATGTAGGTTTACAGCAGTGTAATCCTTAGGATGTCATCACAGGCCTGCTACCTGCATTGCTGTACTGTTCGCATGATTGCCAACTGCGCACATATATTTTGACTGTACACATGTGTGACTCATACCTATGCCTTGTAGGTGTGACCACACTGATAGATGTGACAGTATTGTCAGGACACTACAGAGTGTCATATGTGTCAACTGTGCAGAGTCTACACAAATGTCTACAGTGGTTTACTATCAAAATGTCGATCACCCATCATTGAATGTACATACTGTCGACTCCTTTATGTGAAAGCCGTAATGCCGATTCCTCAAAATATCGACAAAACACCGAACGTCAACATTTCCGACCACTCCACACCACAAAACAAGTGCTACCATGGGTCAAAAGGGGGGCAAAATTTTGCATTTCAGAATATCGGTGTTCGACATTATCAACAGTCACAGTTCGGAGTTCGCGTTAGAGGTGTCAGCAAGGGGTGATCGACATTTTGATAGTAAACCGTCAACAGTATACCTCACTGTTGCTGATGAGATTGCATTGTAATGACATGTTATTTTCAAGTAACTGCAACTGTTAGTGGGAAGAGTACTGTGGTCATGTCCTACTATATGAGGTTGGGTTTTCAAGAGGGCTGTCATAGTGACAGCAGTCTATAGAGCCTTAGATATATCACAACATAGTACTGCAGAGCATAATAGTGCAGGTATTAATGTACTGCTTTTACCTTTCTTATCACAGGTGACCAGGGGCGGGGTTGGTGTTCAACCCCTACACAACCTGATATCAGTGTCTCCTCAAACTCTGATGATGGTGGTGGCCACAGTGTGGCAAAGGTGGAGGTTTTGGGGGGGTTGCATTTGTCCCAGAGAATGACATCCCTCTTCTACATTCATTGTCACCATACACAGTCAGTATGCCCACACATACCCAGTCCCCAGAGGCCACATTATTGGAAAGTCAGAGGATGGGGACATTGAATAGAAAAGTGTGGCAACTATTGCTCCAGTGAGTGTAGAAACTGGCCATAGCCAGAGAGCTGGCAAAGTTCCACACAGGTGGATTGACAGGAGTGCTTGCAGGAGGCCTGCTATCCGTTCACCACCTGTTGCAGTTGTCACATCACGGGTCACTCAGTGCATGTTTGGGCCATCATGGAGGCACAGGTACATTCTAAATGAAATACCAGACATATGCTTAGGCTTATGGATTCAGCACGGTCTGACATCTGTGACTACATCCGCCACATTGGGGACACCCTGGATCAGTTCACTGATGCAGTGGACAGAAGGTGGGCTGAGACAGTGTCTGTCTTGGACTGCACATTGTTTGCTGGAACATAAGGTTGGAGTTGATCATCAAACTCATGGATGTAGGTCGGCAACCCCATCTGCTGAGAATCCATGTGGCTGTGCACAATCACGCTCCCGTAGTGGCAGTACATCCAGCATTACAGAGGGGAGTGTGCTGTCCACACCACAACATGGCAGCCAATGAGCTTGTGTTTCTGAGTGTTCCCAGCAGACAGGAGGCACCATCAGGTACTAGTATCACCTCTGATCTTGGGCATGGAGGTGCCAGTGCAACTGCTGGAAGAGTCAGTTCCCGTGTTCAGGTCAAGAGATGGTGAACTGTCAGCTCTGCCAAAAGATCTAAAGATTTCCAATATATACACATTTAGGGCTAGCACTAAGCTTGACTGTGTGCATGCACACACTCACCCACCACTGTCAAATGCAGGTCACCTACAGACATCACCTTTCCATGGTCCATCTTACTGGCTTCCCTTCCTGACTCACACACATGTTGTCAACCATTTGGGTCAGCCTAGACCTCCTGCACCACACACAACCCCCTGTGCAAGTGATGATACCTGTGCCACATCCCTATAAACCTCTCCATCGATGCAGGAAAATTAAGCTATGTGTCTGTTGCACAGGGTGACTATATTAGTTAACATGTACTTGTTCAATGTAGTGTTGTTTTGCCATACCACTTGTAGTGGTTACAGACAGATACTGTATGTTGACATTTGGCATGAATATATCACATACTTTTGTGTACCTTTTATTGTATGATGTTGTAATGGCTGTATTGGTACACAATGACAGGTGTGTCATGGACCTGTTTATGTTTCTGTTTCAGGAGTCTGTTGAGATAAAGACAGTGACAATAAAGCAGCACAGGATGGCATGTCAGCACAGCAGAAATATGTCTTCAGCAAAGTACAGCACTATAAGTGTATGGCTCCATAGGTTCAAATGTGTATAACAGGCTAACAAAGACAATGTAGGCATTCATGCATTCCTAATCTGTTAAAAGTTTGGCTACCCTTGATAAGTGTCACCAGGGTTTTAGGAACTAACACATCTACAAGCTGTGGTGATGGAGATTACCCATCTATAAATATCCTGTGTCCAGTACAGACAGTTTCCCAGCACCAGTTATGATTGTCTTGCTCTGCATCTCATTGTGTAACCTGCACACGATCTGTGTCATAGCAGATGTGTGCTTCACATGCTTGGGGGCCTGTTTCATGGAGGGTGTACTGTCTGCATTACATACCTGTCTTTCCAGCATGTACAATGTATACCACCGTGATGTTGTATGTGTGTAGAACAGGTGAGACATGTGTTAGTCCTGTCATGGATACATGGGAGGTACACAGTGGAATCTGACACCTCCCTTTATGGAGCCATACATATCCCCTCCAAAGCATTTAGGAGACAGACTACACATGTACGGTCATAACACAGACTCTATGGGACATGTTATCTACACTGTGTATTGGTGTACCATGGAATCTGTGTGGCTGCTTCAGTTGTACAATATGCCTGTGTAGTGAAATAGCAAGGGTGCAATTGCACACAATGATAGGTGTGATGATTGCTGCATTCAGTATAGCAGTGACAGTCTGGGATTTGCATCCCAAACATGTCAGTATAGGTTATACAACAGTGAATGCATCCCCACCTCTTACTGACAGTGAAAATCAAAAGCTACATTACTCGCTGTGTCTATAATTCCATGTGTAACAGCTCAACTGTGTGCTGTGTGCAGACACTACAATATTTTGCAGGGGTGGATGATTTGCCCCAGAATAGTAATGTGCAGTTGTTGGCATTTAGTCTTTGTCAGTGCCTCAGAACAACTGACTGTCTTAAATCATCCTGGGTAACTGTTGGTTCTGTGTGGCACTCTGTGACAACTCCTAATATGCAATCGCCTGATAATGTACTCGGTCAGAGGTCACTGACAGTGGCTGTGACTGTAGAGAGGGAATAGGTAGACATAGTATGCCAATAATGGAGGATGGTGAACTACACTGGTGACTGGCATCATTGCAGCATAGGTCTCCCAATGCTATCTTCCCAGAGTATGACTGTCAGGCACTTGCCTATCCACCAGCTGACATAACACTGATGTACACAATTTCCAGCAAGGTGTGCTGGACTAATATTGTCATGCACCTTATCAGGCCATGGTTGGTGGAGTGAGACATATATCCGACATCCATTGCTTAGTGTAACAGTGAATGGGCTCCACCAGTTATAAACAGTAGGCATGATCTGGCCTTGAGCAAAATTAACAGTGTTTGGTCTAGTGTTAGTAGGTGTACAGCAGTGTTACTGCTTGTATCCATGCTAACTCCTATCATGCCATTTCAGGTGACATGACTCAGAGATCTAGGGACACTGCTTGGCACTACATGCTAGTTGTCCTCTGTGCAAGTAAGTATTGCAGTTACTTCCAGAATGTTGTAAGAAGAGAGTCATGCAAGGTGCCTGTACAGAGCACAGATAAACATGTTAGGGACGTATAATATGTACACACTTTGCTGCTTAGTTGTGCTGCAGCTCAGATTGTCCAGGTCCTTACCTACAATGCCTTGCTGCAGTGCTGTGACATCCCCACATGGGGAACCAACATATTGCATCATGTGTTTACCAATATGGGTGACCAGTACAGCAGCCCCTCCCCAGTGTGAGATCCTCCCTGGTGGGATCAGGCTACAGATCAGTCACTTTAGAACTACCAGCACGTACCCCCCCTTGCAGACAATACAGACATATATGTCAAGAAAGCCATTTATTATCTCCTTTGGGATGGTTAACATAGCGTGACTGCACCTCCCCCTTCAGATGGGACAGGCAAGTATGCAGAGCTCTACACCCATGCATTATGTCAGCAGCATTACAACTACATGAAGTCAGCTGTAAGTGATAGGAAGGACAGAAGCTCATCATGGCTCAGAAAACCTGACTGGTGGACAACTGCCATTAGCAGGCTGTACAATAACAGGTGGACAGTGTTGTGTGACAGTTGGGGTGAGGGTGCCCCCCAACATGGAGGCATTATACCTCCTCAGCTAAAAGAAGCACATAATGTTGTTATGATGTTGTGCACACATGGTAAGTGACAAATGTAGCCACCCACATAAAGCAGAACCACAACGCACAGTGTAGTTACATATGTAACCTCAAAGGACAGGCCCAAATTGTCGGTGACCTCATACGTCATGATACCACATATGATGGGTCTGTATTCATACCTAAGCTGTACTTCCACTCTGTCTGCATCAACTACACTCTCTTGTCCCCCCACTTGTGACACATGACATTCCTACAACCTGTCCCATAACTTCCATATTTACAGATCAGTTCATAACTGGCTTCTCATTGGAAGATACACAGCATCTATTGCACATTCTGACATTCCAGGCTGCATCCCACATGTGATCTGACAAGGATTACTAACACCAATGGGAAACCCTTGCAATCATACTGACACCACTGGCTGCACACCAGCTGAGTGGACAATGGCAACTGTTACACCCATGCACAGAGGTGATGCATCCACTGACCAACATAACTATACACCTTTATGTCTGCGTACCCATATCTGTATGCCAGTTGGGGCAATCATCATAGAGCTGATCAGCACACATATATGTGATCTGCACACAGTTGACTATACACAGTTTGGATGTGTGACAGGGGCAGCATGACTGTTACATGTGGTGGACATTTCAAAGGCAGTCAGCAAGGACCTGGATGAGGGTACATCAGGGCATACAACCCCCTAGACTGAGCCAAGCCATCTGACTATATCCGCCACTCAGGCAATATTTACAAAGCACCCATTTAGCCATTCACAATACTGTCATTGTAGGGGTCACTAAGTGGCCCATTAATGGCACACATACACAACATAGGGACATCTACCTCCAATAGCCAATCTGTAAGTAGCAGTGCTCAACAGGGCACAGTCCTGGCTCCTCTATTGCTTGGAATCCATTTAACCACAATACATCCAACTATTGGCTGACTGTGGCTAACAATGTTGGCTGATGCCTGCAAATTGTGAGCACTCATAGTGTCTCTGTGGTATGTCACTATCCTGCAAGAGGGTATTGCGGACACATGCCTGTTGACATGCTAATGGCCATAAACTCCATGCAAATATATATGTAGTATCATGCCCATCAGGTAGACCTATATACCTGGTAAGTAGCACATCAGTTGCGACATGTGATGTACATACTTAGGGGTAAACAAACTGGTTGCACAGACCTGGCCACACAGGTTTACACCTAATGTGCTTCAGATCACCATGTCTGTACAGTGGTATGGAAGAAATCATATGGCATAGCTGAGGCCACAGTCACCTGTAAGTGACATACTCATAATCTCCAAGTACTCTTCGCTCAGCATGCTGATACTGAGGGCAATGGCCATTTGTTGATGTTGTGTCATAGTCCATGTGGGAGTAAATGACCTGAGACATACCTCCCTAGATTATATGAAGAGAGACATCATAGAGCTCTAGGGATATGTGTCTGAGGCTGGTATGAGCCTAGCATTGAGCAGCATTTTACCTTCTGCAAGAATGATGCCACAATATGAACAAAAGATGATTTACTTTAATAATTGGCTTAGTTTCTGGTGTCATTCTAAGAGGGTTCAATATTTGTCAGCCTGGAAGGAGATGGTCAACAGACCACACTGCTTTGCCTGGGATGGTCTGCACCTCTCCTCTATAGGCTTTTGGATATTAGCTAAAACATTGTCTTCACCCATTGTGCCTTTTTTTTTGTCAATGCCAAACTGAATGCACTTCCGACATAGCAAATCAAAATCAAGAAAATCTAAAGGTTTTATTGCTCAATGCTAGGAGTCTAAACAAAAAACTCCACTCCCTAGAAGCTCTCATTACCTTAGAGAATGCCAATGTCTGCGCAGTCACTGAGATGTGGTTTAAAGCCATGGAGAGCACACCAACAGTGCAAGTGTATAATGCCTTCCACACATTTAGACCAGCTACTTCACAGGCAGGGATTAAAGGTGGAGGTGTCTCTATTTACATCAAAAATAAATATACTTCAAGGCTGGTCAGTTAGGAGAATGTACTTGAGCTGCTCCATGTTCAAATCACCATAGGTAAAATCCAGTACCACTTCCTTGCAAGCTATATGTCCCCCAACCTATACCATGTATTTAAACTTATTAGAAACACTAACCATCCAAGCCAATACCAAATTAATGGGTGACTTTAATTACCCCACTATTAACTAGGAATCATACATGTCACCAAGCATACATGCACAAAGATTGCTGGATTTTGTAAACACAAACTCACTGGACCAGATAGTCAATAGACCAATCCTGGGTGCAACCATACTGGATCTGGTCCTCACTAATATGGGAGACTGCCGCACACCCCCTACTATAATGCCTTCCCTGGTAAGGTCAGACCACAGAATGATCTCCTTTGAAGTAAAAATAAAACATTGACCCCCCCCCCCCAACTAAATCGGGAATATTCAGGAAGTATTTTAAGACTAAATTCCTGCTATTAAGTGAGAACCTGGCAACATTTCAAGCCCCCATAAACCCTGAGAAGAATACTTCTGCCTATGCAGCACTGTTCACACAAACCCTGTACAAGCATGTTGATAGGCAGCTATACCCAGCAGGAAGAAGTACAAAACTAACTCAAAAGACAAGCTGAACTGGTGGAATCACAAAATCAATCAGATGTATAAGAGTAGGAAGAAAATTATGACATAAATTAGGAGGTGCAGCACCCAGTAGGATAAAATCATTCTCATCAAACTAAACAAACAACTCAGAGGACAGATAAAGTTTACCAAAGCCAAATTTGAGGTAAGTTTGGCCTCACAAGCCAAGGGCAACCACAAAGCATTCTTTACTATGTTGGTAACATCAAAGGCAATACATAATTGGGTGCAGAGCTCACTGTAAATGCAGTCACCTATACTGAGACAGAAGATATAGCAAACCTCCTGGTTGATAAATTCAGCTCCAACTTTACTCCTCTCTTCTCCCAGCCTTCCCTCAGGAAATATCATCAACTATTACTCCCCTACTATCACTAGGGAACAGGTCCTTAATGCCCTCTCCAAGACCAAGAACACTGCATCAATGGGCCCAGAAAATATCCCAGGATGCCTTCTAAATAGCATGAAACGTGACCTGTCAGGGCCTCTGGAATTATTATTTAACTGTAGCCTCCAAAGAGGCTTCATGCCTCATGAATGGAGAAAGGCAACAGTCATCCCTCTGCACAAAGATGAGCCATCTACAGACCCTGGAAACTACAGACCCATAAGTCGCATTAGTCTTATATGCAAAGCCATGGAAAGAATTATCATGGAGATGAACAACAGAGATATAGTAAACCTCCAGACACTGGACCCAACCCAGTTTCATTTCATCAAGGGAAGATCATGCCTATTGTACCCGGTGGACTTCTTTGAGAAGGTCACAAAAGCAATGGATGAGGGCAAAATCATTCACACTACCTACCTTGATCTGGCCAAGGCATTTGACACAATACCCCACCTGGGCATTGTTAACAAACTCAAGAGGTTAGGTACAAACCCATATGTCACCTGGTGGACATCCAACTGGCTCAAAAACAGGACCCAGGAAGTTAGAACTGGGGAGTCCACCTCTACATAGAGGCCAGTCACAAGTGGAGTCCCTCAGGGATCAGTCCTTGGTCCACTCCTTTTTGGCATTTACTTCTCAGAAGTCAAGCGTCTATATCACATTATCGCATAGTCATAATGTCGAATGGCTACAATATCGAAAATGCCATTCAGCGAAACTGTTCTTGTGGGGGGCTGTGCCCCCCACACCCCCCGTTAATTGTACATACCAACTCCGAGATCGCACTACAGTGAGGAAAGGACAAATTTTCCAATCCTCACTGTACCACAATCTCACAAAAAACATTTCTCTGAACGGCATTTTTGACATTGTAGTCATTCAATATTTTTACAATGCGACAATGTGATATAGACCCGAGGTCAAGGCCAATGTCAAAGGTCTCTGGCTGACTAAATATGCAGATGATTCTGAAATTAGGAGCTGTCATTGAGTCTCACACTGACACAAATGTTTTCCAGGAAGCGCTGACAACTGGTGTCAGAGCCATGGACTAAAACTAAATGCAAAGAAATGCATAATAGTATCCTTTGAGAAGTCATCCTTCCCTGGTAACTATCATATTGACAAAACACCCTCTTAGAGTTGACCCAGTAGTCAGGGACCTAGGGATACACATAGATAGTAATCTAGCCTTTGATCATCATGTGTCTACAGTGGTGAGGAAATCATTATATGTTGCACAACTTATAAACAAAGGTATGGCATCTAAGTCCAAGGAAGTCATTGTTCCACTGTATATGGCATTCGTCAGACCTATCATTGAGTACAATGCCCCCTTTGGTATGCACCTAACCAGGCATATCCTACAATTGGAATGTCTGCAGAGGTTACTTACTAAAAGAATAAAAGACGTAAGTAATATATTCTTTGCAGACTGCCTCAAGGTCCTATTCCTTTATTCTGTCTCCTATTAGACTTCTGAGGGGAGATCTATGCCTGGCATATAGGACATTGTCAGACCCCACTCTGATGGACCTCCTGCATATCCACAAAACAAACAGTACCAGAATTACCCATTCTAAATACTTAAACCTTGCCTGTGATATAAATAGGACCTGCTGAAGAGATAGGTATGTATCCCAGACACTACCCCATCTATGGAACAGGCTTGCCATCTATCTGAAGCAGAGTTTCTCCCTAACCCAATTCAAGTGCACCTTGGACAATTGGATGGGAAACCAAAAATTTATCCCTGGTTTGGCAAATATGCCTCTAATGCAAACAGGTAACCTGTTAATGGTTCATCTCCCAGGCCCATGCTTACACTTATCAAGGGTATCAGAACTTATCAGATATTTGGGATACATGGCTAGGCTTAAAAAGACCCTTATCATCACTAGCCTAGTAAAACACTATGAACCTATGAACCTATGAACCTTTCGAAGCAGTACTGGAAATTGCACACAACAGTATGTTCCCTCACAAGGACACTTCATGTCTTCAGTATGTAATCAGCAGGGATCATCTGCAATGAGTGCCATTGTTGCCTGTGGCATATAAACTACTCAGAGGTGATATGTGCCTTGCCTACAAGACAATGTGTGACCCCATTTGATTGCATATGCTACCTATCTGTAGGAGGCATAGCAGATGACTAACTCACTATAAGGACATTAACCTCGTATGTGATGTTAGTACTACATGCTTGTGGGAGAGATTTGTCTGGCAGACTTAAACACACCCTTGAATCAGAACCCTGCATACTGGCACACAGAGCACCTCAGTGCACCTCAGCACATGTCATCTGTATGATTGGCTGGATGAACATCATCTCAACACAGAATGTCTGCCTGTGTCCCTCTTGGACTGGAGCAACATGTGCTGATCCTGTAAATAGGGGTATAAAGATGTCTATGATTGTGACAGCAGTATGGCCATTATGCTAGTGAAGTTCAAATGTCCTACGGTTCCATAATATGATGTAAAATGCTCTAACAGGCTCACACAAAAACATGGCTACATTGAGGCTAGCACCACTTCCAGTCACTGTGTGTAGGACACACCAAGTCAGACACATACTGCAATTTGGGTGTATGTAGATGAGAACACTTACTCATGAAATTGTGCAAAATGATTAGCTATAGGACTTTCTAGCTTGTTGTTTTTAATATTCCTAATATGCTCTTGTAATCTAACTTTACATTTTCTTTTGCTCTCTCCAATATAAATCAAATTACAAGAACACTTTAGAGCATAAACAATGCCTTCAGTCTCACAGTTATAAATACCAGTTGGCAGGAAAGAAATGCTAGTTATAAAATCAAATGTTCTAACAATATACCGACAGGTACAACAATGTCCACAAGCATATGTTCCAAAACTATCTTGCAATGTAGGTATAGGCAAAGGGCAAGGTAAATAAAAATAACTATGCACTAAAAAAGCCCTCAAATTTCTTCCCCTTCTATAAGAAATACTGGGTCCAAGCAAAATAAACCAGCCAACTCATTAAAGCTCAACAACAAAAAAAAAACAATAATACTTAAGTAAAGCAACCACTTCCAAACAGTGAGGTGGGAGGGTGGTACAAGGTTGGAGTCTCACAAGGGATAACTGACTAGGTTTAAATGGCTTGCAAGGGCAGTTAGCCTAGTACTAAACCTATTCACTAAATTCACTAAAGACACTATAAGGGGTTACAAAATATATTTTATGTTTAACAGTCATTAGTATCTTGCCTAGCATTATTACATATACCATCCCCTGGATTTAATAAACTCCATGTAGGACTAGCATTATTGCTACATGGAGTGAATGGTGTCCATGTCTGCATCTCCCTCTCGGCAGTGCACCTTCAGTTTTAATGAAGGCACCCTACTAAGGGGAGCCATGTACACGGATACTGAATGAGTGATACAGGGTGTGTTATAGTGCTCGCAGATCTGTAACATGCCCCCTGCTCTCTCAAAGTGCTATACAGCACTAAAACAATAAACAAAGTGTAATGTCATGTATGGGTGTGTTATGGTATCCGTAACACACCCCCTGCATTGTGAAAGTGCAGTATGACACTGAAACAATAAAGAAAGTGTCTTCAGACACTTATTTCATAATGTGAAGGTTAATGTCATGTAGGGGGTGTGTTACAGTATCCATAACACTGCATTGTGAAAGTTCCATACTACACTGCATTGTTAAAGTTCCATACTACACTGAAACAATAAGGAAAGTGTCCTCTGACACTTATTTAATAATTTATAGTCTAATGTTGAATTTTTAATTAATGGTTAATTTTTTAAAGTGTAGCTGAGTGGGTTTGCGCAGCATGGCGCTTTGCTCAGCAGTGCTTAAATGTATCAAGAAGCTGTATAGAAATGTATAGCTGAAATCTTCCTACCCAAGTTAGCTGCGTGGTTAGAGTCATGGCTTCATCTGCAGTAGGTGCACGGTTTGAATACCCAAACAGCCCATTCAGCTTTTACATGGGAAAGCCTTTTAATATTAATTTTTATTTTATTTATTTATGTAGTTATGTATATTTGTTAACCAGGGTAGTATAGCTGGTCCAGAATCCCAGTGTCAATGGAGATATGAGGTGAAAACCATCATTTAAATACAAGTGTCCAATACAAAGTCACACCCCAAGGTAACATAATGAAAGCACACAGGGGGAGGTCTTATAAAGTAAAATACATACATGTAATAATAATGTATCAATAATAAGTAATTAAAACCTAATGTTTATATTTTAAATGAAAAGTTTTGTTTGCCCTTAGATCAGTTTTGCTAAGCACTGCTAAGCCAAGCTAAGCAATGCTTAAACATGACGTGTCTTACCAATACTTAGCAATGCTTAGCTCTGCTTAGCCAGTTTCAGCATTGCTAAGCAGTCCCATTCTAAGCAGTCCTCAGCTCAGCTAAGTGGATTTGTGCCAAGCATTGCTAAGCAGTCCCATTCTAAGCAGTCCTCAACTCTGCTAAGTGGATTTGTGCCATGATTTGCCACTTTAAGCATGGCTCAACTCAGCTTATCGGGTTTGCACACTGCTGAGCTGTGCTTAGCATTTTTAAAAATGGTCCAATGGCAGCAAAGGGTGAGAAAATGGTCATATTTAAACTGCACAATCGGGAATACAGGCAGAACCTGTTAGAGTTTGATCCATGCAGGAAGTATGGCAGGTGCTGGAGAAGGTGTGCACTTTCAGGCACTGTGATGGGGCATGTTGAATCCAGGGTCATGGCTGGGTTCCTCATTAAGAACCATGATGAGAGACTGCTGAAGGGTCAGTACCAGGGCTCAGAATACAAGCCTGAGGCCTGAGACCATTTGGCACATGAGCTCATCAATGCCACTGGAATCCCCCACATTGGTGAGCAGGTCCATCATCATTATGACAACCCAAAATGGAGGAAGGGAGTGCTCTTTGGCCCAATGGATCCAAGATGCTCGGGACCAGAATGTCGCAGAAGTTTGTAAGTATATCAAGTGGTGATTTATCAAATTGTTGTATGAATATCTGATAGACAGGTATTCATAATGGTGTGTTTTCCCCCACAGCTGCCGAGGAGAGGGCTCATAACATTGAGGCCCACGATGGATGGACAGTGTGGTGAGTACAGTTCTAACTTGAAATATATAGTACAATAAATGAGAAAGTGTAATTGTCTACTGCCATTAGGTATAGTGTGTTCTGAGTGTAATGAACAAATGTGTTGTTAGACTAACATTGATATAAGTGACTAATGCCAGATATTGTGTAAAACAGATGAAGGCAGTAAACAAGCTACTATTGATGAAAGAAAACCAATACTGTAGTAATACTTGTAGGAATGAATCTGGTTGTAAAGTACACTGTGATTGCTACTGTGAAGGCAATAAACAACATTCATTCATCATCTACAAGATATGCAGTACAACTGAATTTAGAATGTTGAATGTAATAAACCACTGTGTCATGTCATCCTCAATAAAACATATTCCCACAAACTGTTATGTTTAATCTAGTCTGTTTTTTGAAGAAATATAATTCTACAGGTACTACACAGAAAATATGACTATGAGAGCATGAATTGAGTGAGGTTTGTCTGATAACCAGCTGTTATGCCAAACTGTAGCTGCGGAACTGTAAAACAAGATACAATGAAATTTGATATATGTTCTGCACTAAGATCTTAACCTTGAATAGTAATGTGTAATGTATTATAGTGTGTTCCCTGCAGCATTGTCTTGTGTTAACCTTTGCATTTCAGCTATATGTAGTGCTGAATGTAGGTATTCTGATGCAGGCAAGTATGAGACTGTAATAGGTGGAGCCTGCAAATATATCATGTACAAATGTAAATGGGTTGGGTATGCAACCCAACATCCTGCTATGGTCTGTACAGATCACACATATCCACATCCACTAGGGGTTAAATGTGTACACCTGCATTCAACTTATCAATACACAGTTCACTAACTATTTACCATGCATGAATCTCAGCATTTATGTTCAACTGTCACTACAGTCTTCTGTGACAATCCATTTATATTACAAGATCAGACTGTGTAACCAAGTGAGTTTTAGGCATAAATCAGTCAAGTAGCAGACAACAGTGCCCCAGTAGCTCAGTGTGAAAAGAAATAGATATGTTGTTCATTTTTGCACACACAGACCATGGTTTGAATCCAGGGACTGGTACTAAGATGTGTTTATAGTTACACACAAGTAATCTTGAATATTTGTAGACATAGGTAGTGTTAACAGACATTTTCTCGATATAGCTTACAAATAAAGAAATGTTTGTATTAGCTGTATGAAGGGTATACTAATAAACTGCGCGCAAATGTTCCAGTGTCCAACCCCATGCCTACATATGACAGCAGGATAGGTATATACACCATGCGCTCTTCCCAATACATGTCTCTCAAGTGTCATGCTGTCACGGCTAGTGATCACTATTGCCAATATCCTTGGACACAGATATAAATCCAGTTGAAGTATGCCAGTAGCCCACTCCCACAACATCAGTGCAGGGTACACCTTGTTAGTCATATATGTAACCCTGACATGTATGAGTCCCCTCTAGTCATGTACCTAGAGTTGTCACAGCTTGTCCCATACTATTCCAGATCAACAGCTTAACAGGTATGTATGTGATACAGAAGCTATAGGCCACAGATAGATGTAAAGTGAGGGCAGACCTGTAGAGTTTTGAAGAGTACTGTTGTGAAAAATATAGCCTATACAGTTGGTAATAGACTATTTTTCTCTCCCCCACCCCTTATCTGCATCACTATTTATTATTCATATAATATGGGTATGTTGTTCTCAAAATCAAATGCTGGGACTTGTGTTGTATTATTGTTCATATATTTCGATGGTTGCATACTAACATACCTTGTTCAACTTCCACTGTCGGTAGTCTGTTGCCATAACTGTTACTGGCATGCTATTACAATAATTACTGTTATTCCATTTATGCATGTGTTCCGTTTGCTATGCAATTTTTTCAGTGCTATTGTTCTGGGTTAATTGGAATACCCATGCATGCTGTTATAACTAATGTTGAAATGTTTTGTTCATGACTAACCAAAGAACGTTAACAAACCTCAAATCCATAGCACGTTTGGGTAGTCAGATCCCAGTGGATCCACCTGTCCCTCCTTATCTAGCCCAAGCACCAGGTCGCAGCAGATCTGGGACCCAACCTTGATCTGCCTCCTCCACAGGTCCTGCATCACCCTCATGTTGAACCACCTCAGTGCATGGGGTCCATCCTCCCCAGGCATGGGTGCTGAGGGGACCCTGTCACCCGACAGCAGTTCCGCGGTATGGTGTGCATGGTCATCCAGTGAGATTTGGATGACCGCCTGCACCAGATCGAGGGCAGACAGGCAAAACTTGTGTGGCATGCTGCCCCCGGCATCCACCCCCAACACATCCACTTTGAGTCTGTGAAGGGGCAGTGGTAACTTCCCATGGGTGGAGACCTCAGGCCCACTGTTTCCATCTGGGTGCACCTGGTCCTCTGATTCCCAACCACTCTTCCTGTCCAAGGTGTTTATAACCCTCATGTGTCATACACTGCCCCTGTCTGCTGTCTTGTCTGTCTTGCCTGTCTGCAAAAGCAACCTTTCCCACCCAACTTATCTCCCAAAATGTACCTACAACCCTTCCTCAACATCCCACTCAAACCTTAAAAAAAGGGGACATCTGTCCCCACAAAAAAATCTCATTGCATATGTAGCTCTCCATTTCTCCCCCACGTACACTGATGTTAATCAAGTACTCCATGAATTACTCAACAAATTTATGTCACCCACACTCCTCCCTGTGAGGTGTGAGGCTCTAAATGTCTACTTGTCCACATGATGCACAGCTGTTGTTGCACAAGAAATGGAGAGCTATGGTCCTGTCCTACACCCATCGTGCACATCCCTAGCTGCCTTTCATAACATATTTTCCCCTGCTTGCCCCAATTTCACCACTTTCCTCTCATCCAGTTTTTCTTTTCATTTTTGGAATGTATGGTTTGCCCTGCAAAATCTGACCTTTTTACCAAAAATGTGATACTTTGGCAATTTGAAAAAGGTGACAGCCCAAACTTGGGCCTCTGACACAGACAACAAACCAGTATACAGACAAATAAATGCTGCTGGATGTGTAAGAGGCCTACAATGTCAGGTAGAGTTGACAAATGCACAGACTATTGATGAATGACCACAGTTGTGCCCCCTACGTATGGCAGGGTTGCCATAAAACCTATTCTGTATGCTGACATACTGGCAATATAGTGCAGATTGGGGTTACAAACCATGACAGACAGCTCAGTGTCGCACGTTGTACCCATCTTAACACTCATGTCCATGGCAGTTATGTGTAACACACTGTATGCATGCACATATGTCTTACAAAAACATCTCACATACTATAATACCTTTGTGAAACCCTGTGCACTGGGCCAGGAATCAAGGAGCCTCAATCCTCACCATTAACACCAGTGAGGGGCATCCATATAGGGAAAAGATAATAAATACACAAACAGTAAAGTACAATTTCCCTTAAGAGCACACAGAGATCACATTCAGTCTGGGAATGGTTTCTCCCCTTCTCTCCAGGTCCCCAATAAGACTCCCCACTGGCACAGCTATAGGGTCCATACCTCAGCCTACTAGAGGGCAAGCTAAAACCTCCAGCACCCTCTCTGCCCAACCAGTGCTTCATGTCCCTGCCCAAGTAGCTGAGACACACACACACACACACACACACACACACACACACACACACACACACACACACACACACACACACACTTTGAGATAAGAGTTATATACAACCATACAGGCACTTCTGGGGAAGGCTGACACAGGTTCTCCAGCTGTGCCCCTTTTCTGCCCAGTCTATATGGTAGAAATCACTGCCACCACCCAACTAATATTTATCAGCTACTCAAAGGCCCTTAAAAGGGTGTCCAATTATTACTGTGCAATATTATTATCCAAATGGTAAGTGTGACCTAACAGTCAAGACTTATTTGGAGTGACTTGGTACAGCATCACTATATACATGCAATGTACTCTTAGAGCTTAATTTATCTCTACACAAAACAGCCACAGTTGAAAGGTTTAAAAATATTTAATAATAAATAATAAAAACACACAACAATACTTCTTACTACACAGTGCTACTCAAGAGTTCAGCGATCACAGAGAAATACTTAAAATAATACAGTAGAAAATGTTTTGACATCACAGAAAAACAAGCTAGTCTAATCTTCCTATTTCCTATATCTAAGAGAAAACACAATTTTAAATAATGCACATATAGAGCAAAGCAGTGCTGGTAATGGATGTTCTCAAGACAAAATGCTCTGAGCACTATGATTCTCTCTCTTTAAATTGATAACACAGAGCTGCTTCACTTGACATCATTCTTCAAACGTCTCTGGTGTTCCCAGGCTAACAGAAACTGCATTTACATTCTTTACACCTGGTCAGAAAGCAGAGCAATAAAGAACATTTATACATGCAAAGTCTAGCCATTAACTCTGGTTTTAAAACAATAGGCAGGATGCCTCCCTCTAGACATATCGGCTCTGAATTTTGATATAAAAGACAGCCATAGTCATAGTCATAAAATGCTTGACTTAGCTTTCTTACAGCTGAGTGCACTGTTGTTACATTTTTGCAGTTCAATATCCAATGCAGTCTTTTCACATTTAGGAGAATAAGCCTGTGGCTTACATTAGTATTTACAAATGACAAAATTATCTACAAAAATCTATCTGGCTAGGCTGGCAGCCTTCACCTATCTTCACAACCTTATTAGCAATATAGCATGTAAAACATACTATCATAATATAATATGATAGTATATTATCATGATATATATATATATATATATATATATATATATATATATATATATAAACACATATATATATATATATATATATATATATATATATATATATATATATATACATATTATTATCATGAATATATGATATATATTATTAATATATTCTATACCATCTATCTGTTACATTCTTAGCATGTGTCACATTTGGACACCCACAGTCCTGGTCCATAGCCCAGTCTGTGGCACAACAACTACATGTATGTCAATAAAACATAGGAATAACTGAGCCATGCAATGTCCAGCAAAACTGCAGTCACTGCCACCCACAGTAGCATGTCAAAGGCCTGCAGGGTGGGACACATTTCACATTTATGAATATTTGTTCTAAATGTTGCCTTACACTCTCTTGATGGCACTATTGTGTTACATATATACCAGAGGCACAAGCTTCACCTGGACTATTATGGGTACCCTCAGCCAGGGTACACAATAGCTGCCACTGCTCCCTCATTGACAGTAACAGCTTGGTGTCCCCTTACGTCTTCACAATCCCTAGTCTGACTCCTGGTCACAATGCAACAGCTGCGGCCTGCTACACATGCATGTGTCCAGCTACCTGATACAGACCTGTCGTACTCCCAAACACCTAGAACAGAGTATCCACATGACACAAATACATCAAGGGTTGGGGGTGCTCATGTTAAAGGGACATGTGTTACAGTCTCCCCATACAAACATGCACAGCTGATAGAATAGCATCAACTGTAGCAGCATGCATATTCAGATAAAAAGTATCTATGACACACATCTGCCTGTCTCCTTACTGACCCCATTACACATTGCTCAACAGTACACTGCTACAAAAGCTGAAAGTCTGTTACCAATGGCAGACATAGCATGCAAAACTGTCAACATAACACATCAGTCCAAACAGTGGATAGTATTTCCACCTACCCTCTGTAAAGCTGTAGCTCCAACACCTCCATAATGTCCTTCTCACAGTCCAGGAAAAGAAACAAGGCCTACATGAAGGTCTTAATTATAGCACTATGTAGCCATGCCATTGGCTAATGGAAAGGCAACCCAGCTTTTCTCGATGCAATTAGCAAGTGGGAGTCACAGCATGGTGCACAGGCAATCACCTGCTCATAATCAGTACCTACAAAAGGCAAGTTGCTGCCTATGGTAAACAGGTCTGAACCTTTATTCATGAAGAGAGACTGCTATTCTCTAGGTTACTACAACTGGATGTCTTCACTCAAAGGAATACAGCACTATACCAAAGATGTCATTGAATACAAGCATGCAATGGAATGCAGATGGGGGATGCAGTCATGGGAAATAAGAATTTAAACTGTAGGTTTCAACAAGATTGCCTGGACTGACATGTTGCTGTTAGTCTGCTGTCCAGCACCTATGGCCATCCCTTACAGCTCTGTCTGCAATGACATAGATCACAGATCTGGCCGCTGAATCAATGGTCAGCTCACATATGGCTGCTAAGTTTGTTGTCTGTTGTACAATATCGACAGTAAGAACTGTGGAAACAGGTGGCATATGACAACATGTACTGTCAGTGAGCCCCTCTCACTCTGTGAATGTCATACAGGCTTAGTTCAAAGTTTGTACAGGTGTCCCTCACCATTAATGAGGTACTCTGGCTAGGTCACTGTGTACTCCACACCTGCATCTCATTGCCTGACACCTATGGCTAGCATACCTGATGACCCCCTGCAGCAGGACAGCAGGTTATAGTTACTAGTAGTAGGGGGCACTGGCTCTGACTCAGTGGAAGTGCGTACATGTTAAGCATACAATGTAAAGGAGTGCTTACAGTACTAAATATTCATGTATCATTATTGTGTTCCCAGGGGTCTGTCATATCACAGACACATTCCCCAAACTCTGTGGACAACCATCACATATTGTCCAACCGGTGTCTGGAAATACACATTTATGTGGCAGAGAGTCTACATCTATGAGGCACGTGTACACATTCTGCAAACATCCGGGTACTGCAGATGTGAGAGAGCTAAGAGGAGGACACACTACACCACATATGCACTGCTGTCAGTTATTGTGTAGCACAGATGTTGCTGGAATGTCCACATGCACTTGTAGTATCACTCACCTATTTTTCAGATGTAGGCTGGATAACATGGTACTAACATTCTGCCCATAGGGGACATCCAGCAGTCGGTGACAGTGATGGGTTTGGACACATACCAACACAGTGTATCACACCACTCAGGCCATATCTGCTAATCCTGCTGCCATATCACATTACTAGGCTATGGGCCCTGAGCAGCCATATGCCCAGGCCAGATGTTAGTCCATGTATATGCAAGGCAGCACCTGATGCCCCCATCCAACAGGGACACAGGCTGTATCACAAGGGTTTATGTGCAGTTAACCATCCAGTTATCCAGGCTACATCCAGTTATCCAAGTTACACCTGCAAAAGTATAATTAGATACACTGCCTGATGTGGATAGGGTGGCGATTCTACCATAGGCTGATTGTGTGGGACACACATCTGAGCTGCCAACAAGGCCACTTCATACCACACACCAGGTTGAGGGTGTGTGTGTGTGTGTGTGTGTGTGTGTGTGTGTGTGTGTGTGTGTGTGTGTGTGTGTGTGTGTGTGTGTGTGTTTGCGTGTGTGCATGCATGTGTGTGCATGTGTGTGTGTGTGTGTGTGTTTGTTAACAGAGTAGAGCATGACTTGCACTTGTGCAGTAGTTCCAACAATGTGGAGTCCATAAGTGCCTTGCATGCCACACGGAGGTCACCCATGAGGATTATGTAGGAAACCGGGTAGAGGTTTGGCCTTATGGCCTATCACTGTGAGGTACATGTGTGATGGCCTGGTATTCCCTGTTAGGGAACCTCTGAGATGTCTCCAGCTGCTGCATGATGTGAATGATGAACAGTGGATTATAGACATTAAGAGTCCTCATTGGGGGGATGCAGGGATGTTTATACCCCATGCCCCGTGATGGCATACCCTTATGTATAACATGGGTCATGTAGAAGGTTTATCTTACAATGCAAGCAACATTGTGTTGACATGTCATGTTGCCAAAGACTTGTGTTCACAACACTCTCATGACTGATTGAGTGCCTAATATGTTGCTTGTACTGTCATAATATGTTGTAACATCATTCTCCCCATAGGGGTTCACACTGCATGTCCTGTTATTTGGCCTTCGGCCATGTGTCCGACAGCAGTCATGCATCTATGTGCGACCCTCTTAAGTAGATGTCCACATCAGTAGAGAATCCGGTGATGGCAAGCAGCATGCAGTCACCCAAAGACATGGTCGGACATAGGCTAATGGCTGTTACATCCACCTCAAATGTGTACATCACACATAACAGAGGCCCAAACATGGAACAACAAGTTACACATCTATTTATGGGTGAACCTCATGAGGTGCATTTCCCTATGTGGAATAGGTGTGTTGTGTCACTGCACTGGTCTGCAATCCCTATGGTATCATATGGTGTAATGCATACATGGCAGTGCTATATCTATGATGGCCAAGTGGGCTGTACTGTCACATAGTTTGCCCAGCTCAGGGTAGGCATTTTCCAGTGTCACCCCCAGTCCACGGCTTTGGTGACAGTGTCATGAAGGTCACCTGAGTGTAGCAGACATGAACCCTTCCTTGACTAAGTGCACATGTGTGTAATGGAGTGTGTCCAGGTCGCCCATGTCCTTATTAATGGGGTTTGTTAAGATAGGTGAAGGCTGCCAGATAGAACTTTGTAGATAATTCTGTCATTTGTAAATATTAATGTAAGCCACAGGCTTGTTCTCTTAAATGTGAAAAAATGATGTTAAATGTGGAACTGCAAAAATGTAACAACAGTGCACTCTGCTGTAACAAAGCTGACAAGTCAATGCTCTGATGTCAAAACTCGGAGCCGATATGTCTGGATGAAGGAATTCTGCCTATTGTTTTGAGGCCAGAGTTAATGTCTAGAATTTGCATGCATAATTTATTTTATTGCTCTGGTTCCTGACCAGCTGCAAGATCAAAGGGGCTAGTAAACTCTGACAGTCTGTTAGTCTGGGAATTAAAAAGAAATTATGTAATCTGAAATGAATAAGTGGTACTGTGTTATCAATTTAAGGACTGAAAGAATGAGAGCATTTGAGCATTTATCCTGAGAGCATCCAGCCTCACCACTTTGCCTGTATCTATATGCAAGTAGGATCTTAGACTTTAGTGTTTTCTCTTAGATATAGCTAGAAAATAGGAAGATTAGACTAGTTTGTTTTTCTGTGATGTCAGAACTTTCTACTGTATTATTTTAACCATTTCCTGTAATCTCTGAACTCCTGACTAGCACTGTGTAGTAAGAAATATTGTCTTGGGTTTTTATTATTAAATATGTTTAAACCTTTCAGCTGTGGCTGTTTTGTGTAGAGATAATTTAAGCTCTAAGAGTACATTGCATGTATATAGTGATACCGTAACAAGTCACTCCAAATAAGCTTTGCTGTTCAGTCACACTTACTATTTGGATAATAATATTGCACAGTAATAATTAGACACCCTTTAATAAGGGTCTTTGAGTAGCTGATAAATATTAGTGGGTGGTGGCAGCTGGTACTACCGTATAGTCTGGGCAGAAAGGGGGCACACCTGGAGATTCTGTACCAGTCTTCCCCAGGAGTCTCTGTGTGGTTGTATATAACTCTTATCTCAAAGTGTGTGTGTGTGTCAGCTACTTAGGCAGGGACACGAAGCACTGGTTAAACAGAGAGGGTGCTGGAGGTTTTAGCTTGCCCACTAGGCTGAGATCTGGATCCTATAGGTGTGCCAGTGGGGAGTCCTATTGGGGACCTGGAGAGAAAGGAAGAAACCAGCCCCAGACTGACTGTGATCTCTGTGTGCTCTTAAGGGAAATTGTACTTTACTGTGGGTTTATTTATTATCCTTTCCCTATATGGACACCCCTCACTGGTGTTAGTGGTGAGGACTGAGGCTCCTTGATTGCTTGGCCAGTGCACTGGCATCACAGGGTTCACTAGAAACTGTGCTATGGCCTTGCAGAATAGCCTAGTTAGGCTGCTGTGTCTATCATGTGACTGAGTGGTGGAAAGCCCACCTTAGTCTAAAGGGGTAACAGTGGTCATCCATGAAATGGATGGGACAAAGGTGGTAGTCAGGCCTCCTTTGAATATTGTTCCTTATGGTGTTGCAAGGTTATGCTTGGGGTTGTGTAGGATGCATCCTGTGATGTGATAGGCTCCCATGGCAGATGTATACCATGGCTATCACATGGCAGTAGTTACCTGTTCCCCACATATAGGATATGTACTGTGGACATCCTGATGTACTCATGGGGAACACAGGGGGTGCAGCCTACACTGACTCTGTCAGACATTCGGTATGCAATACCAACTGCAGTGATATAGCTGGTGTCCCTGAGCACCACAAGAGAGCAGCTGCAGCTGCTTCCTGTGCTGTTGCAGACATATGTGCAGTAGGGGAGATGATTGTGCGTAGTGGATGTAGTCAATGTAGGCTCTATGTCTGTTGTGCAGATTTGCATAACAGATCCCATTCTCATGTACATGCCAAGGAGACAGTGCTGTAAAATTGGCACCTGTACCTACTTTGTCTTGGACAGTGGTATGTCTTCCCTGTAATGGACACTATGTATTGCACATGTCCACCAGACAGGTGCACATATCCTAGCAGAGGATGATGTAGCCTGTTGGGTATACCTGACTACAGGCATTTGTACAAATGCACATATAGCACTTGTCTGGATGTGTGTAAACTGATGCCAGTCCTTGATGATGGTTTGGGGCTTGTGAGGGTGTGTATACCTCCCAGGAGGATGTACTCCATGTTGGAGGTGTATGTATGGCTGCCATAGGTGGATTGGTATTGTGAGAGATGGTGACTGCAAACATGACTGCATGACGGTTGCTTTGCCATAGAGGATGACACTGTAGAAGTGCAGCAGTGTTAACCCGTGGTTGTGTAATGTCAACTGCAATACACCTTCACCTCATGTGGGGGTAGCCTCTGGCCCCACCAAGGTGCTCCTACATCCACTGATGATGGCTTACTGGCCAATTGTGTGCTGGCATGGGTACATCTTATAATGTATGTTAGGGTCGTTCAACTGACCCAGGTTCAGGGTACAGACCCATCTCAGAATACAGTCAATGAGATCCATATAGGCAGAATGGGCTTCCTGGTCACATGTGGTGGCCAGTCTGGCTACACTTTGGCTTCTGCATGCATGATAGAATGGTTGACCATGTAAGACTGGGGTGCTCTCTGCACCTTTGAACCATGGTCTGTGCGACTGCACAGATGTTTGCAGTTCCCAGGGATAGGAATGCTTACAATGTGGGCAAAGTCATGTCTACACCTCTAGCATTTAGCAGCATGGCCTTTAATGTGTGCTGCACTGACACTTGTATGTTGGTAGTGATAACTTCACCAAAGTTACTCATGGAGTCACTATGGGGCTAGTGGTAACCACTGCTGGACCCATGAAGACCGTTGAAGACAGATGGAGGCCACCTTTCAAAGAGCATCGTGGTCTGTTTAACACATCACCCCCGACTCACAGGTACTGGAACCCCTGGAATATCACAGGTGAAATGTGGACATGTAAGGGCAATCATTCCCTGATTGTATTGTGGCATTTGTCTGGGTGACAGCATAATGCCGCATAAGGCTATGGATATACCTGCCTAGGATACATAACATGTATGTACAGTCATGTATCACTGCATATAGGCCAGGAATGTACGTCAGGTCTGGTCAGGCACACCAAGATGTACTGTGATAGAACCATGACAGTACTTGTTGGTGAGAGAGCAGTGTGTATGCAGTATGGCGGAGTCTGTTACCTGACACAAAAGTAACTGTGACCATCCACATACACAGCCAGGTCAGAGGCACACCAGTGCGTCTCCACTGGAGTCCCCTATATGTAACATGTTTGGCATGAGCTGATGCCTGTGTGGCTGTGTGACACAGGTGTGTGGCCATGTGTGTTATGTGCTGTTTGTAGCTGTGGCATTCATGTGTGTCTTTGCCTCAGAGTTGACCATTGTTTGTGGATGTGTATGTTGACGACCACTGCAGATGTTTGTGTGAGTTATGTAGGTGTGTGAGGTCTACTGATTGTGTTGACAACCTGTTTGGGAACAGATCTGCAGCACTGACAGTCAGATATCATGGACTGCAGGTTCCTACAGTCATTCCAACTCTCACACATTGTGTTCCTTTGTGATGTTTGTAGATGGCTGGCCATCCATGTATATGAGGCAGGTGCTACATGGTGCCAGGACAACAATATCAACCACACTGGCTGGGAAACTGTAAAACATTGTCCAGCCATATACTCCAGAATCTGATGGAGGAAGGCCAGGGAGACCTGAGGGGTGGGCTTACAGGCCAGGTGATTACTAATACAGTAGGAGGCTGACACCACAGCAGGCCATGTAGACAGTCTATGACCAAGCAGTGATAGGTGCAACAGCTATATGCAGTGCAACACCTCATAGCACATGCAGCAAATAGCATGAAACATCAGGATCAGAGGACAATGCATGCTGAAATGGCAGTATGTTGCCAATACCCACAGACATACTGTGCTGGTAAATGGCAGGAATATGATGCGGCAGTTAACAGTGGATAGTGCTGGCAATAGTGTATGTGCACGGTCTGTACATAATGGTGAGCAGTGTATGCAGTCCCGTGATGTGTTCCCCTGTTCATGTCTTTCGGGTGGGATGTACAGAAGATGCAATCCCCCCTTGTCAGAGGCCAAGACCACAGAAATCATCAATGCCCTGAGACTCCATCACCTGGTGCTGTTGGGAAGGAGCCACCAAAACCTGTAACAACATGCTGCCCTGTGGGCAGAACTGATAGCAACAATCAATAATGTGGGGCACTGGCACAGGAGCTACAAATAGGTCTGACACCATGACACTGATCTTAGACACCATGCACAGCGAAGGGCTGCAGCTGTGGCCAGGGACCATGCTGGCACAGGTGGAGGTCCTGCTACACAACCACCACTCACAGCCACAGAGGAGTTCCTGGCAAACCTGGCGTCAGCCACCAGCTCACAGGAAAGCATCAGCACATATGTTGTGGAGGTGGGTGGCACAGTGTGCACAGCCAAGGAGCATCCAGGTAAGTCTCCACTGGTCATCACATTAATACTGTAGCTTTCATAGTGGCAGCCTCAGCATACCTGTATGCATATGTCAGGTCTATCTGCATTTGTGGTTGGGGTTTTGTAAGGCACACATGTGCACACATATTGTGAATGTCAGCAATTTGGGTAGTATCACAGCTCGTACTGTACATGTTGATAAATCCACATATTATCCTGTACCATTGCCATATGTGTATGTGCTGAAAACACCTCTCCCCCATATCTCCATAGGTAATTCTGGTGTGGCTGGGGAACATCATCCTGCAGCCGGTGAGTGTCACCTATCATGTTATGGGTCACCTATACCCTAGGTATGTTAAGGGCTGCCAGTTTGCAATGCACACAACTGTTAAGCATAACCATATTGCAATGTGCTCCATGTTCACTTGTGATGGGGTTCACTGCACTGCATCACATTAGTAATCACAGTAGCATATTTGCAGGAGCTGTAACATATTCCCGCATAGTTTGATATAGGTGTAGCCACTGTGCTATACAGGGGTGCATTATTTTTATGTACAGAGGTGCACTGTCTGTTAGGTGGCGGTCCATCACATATGCCAACTTCTCATTTTTCCCACAGGTGCATAGTACTAGCAGTATTAACTGGACATAGCTGCACTGCATGTTGTTGGGGAACATCCAGAGTGTGTCTGTTGTAGTCTGATTGGCTGTTACGCATGGCATCAGTCTGAAGGTGTGGTCTGTATAATGACTTTGTGGCACCTCACATGTGTGTGTGTGTGTGTGTGTGTGTGTGTGTGTGTGTGTGTGTGTGTGTGTGTGTGTGTGTGTGTGTGTGTGTGTGTGTGTGGATCATCAAACATTATAGTGCAGGAATTAATGTAGTCATGTTGTCTTCCCCTCACAGGTACCTATGGGGGTTGGAGTGTGTCACCCTCACAACCTGATGTCAGTGTCTCATTGGACACTGATGATGATGATGGCCATTGTGAGACACAGGTGGGGTTGTTTGGGGCTGAATCTGTCCCAAAGGTTGACATCCCACTTCCAGCCCCAATGTCCTGCACACGGTCAGTATGCCCACACATACCCAGTCCTCAGCAGCCACAGAAATTGGGCAGTTGGAGGGTGATGGCATCAAACAGTGTAGTGTGATGACTGTGGCATGTGAGACTGTATACACTAGCCATAGCCAGAGCGCTGGTGCGGTCCCATACAGGCAGATTGTCAGGGGTGCTCGAAGGAGGACTGCTGCCCATCCAGCCTTTGTTAGAGGTGTCACAGCACATCACCTGATGCATGTTTTGGTCTGTCATGGAGGCACAAGCACATTGTGAACAGTACACCAGATAGATGCTCATAGTCATGGATGCAACACTGCCTGACATGCATGACATCCTCCATGGTGTTGGTGATGCCTTACATCATTTTGCTGATGTAGTGGATAGATGGTGGGGTGAGACATTGTCAGTCCTTTACTGTGCAATGTCTGTGCTTGAACATATGGTGGGAGTAGGGCATTGGACACATGGATGCAGGTCAACAGCAACATCAGTTTAGAGCCCACGTGGCCATGCACACTCACACTCCCATAGTGGCAGTACCACCAGCACTATCGAAGGGAGGATGCTGTCCACACCACAATGTGACCGGCCATGGGCATGTTGTCCTGGGAAGCCCTGTGAGGGACACAGAGCCAACAGACACCAGTCACTGCCAGGAAGTAGTACTGCATCTGGCCTTGGGCATGGTGGTGCCAGTGCCACTCCTGGTAGAACCAGTTCCTGTGTTCGTGCCTGTTGATGGTGAACTGTACATTCTGCCATGCACTGTCCATGGCTGTCCAACATACCCTCATGTAGGGCTAGCACAAGGCTTGACTGTGTGCATGCACACACTCACACATGCTGTCACATGCAGGTCACCGACAGATGCACACAGCTCCTCTCCATGGTCCAGCTGACCAGCACCCCTCCAGACACACAAACATGATGTCAACTGTATGGCACAGCTTAGGTCTTTGGCAATTCCACACCACACTCTGTGCATGTGATGATACCTGTGTCACATCCTTGTTATCCATACCATCAATGCAAGGACATACTAATATGTGTCTGATGCACAGGGTGAATCTAGTACAGGTAATGGCATTTTGCAGTGTAGCAGTGTTATGCTCTGTAAGAAGCTGTCTGCTGCCAATTGTCATGTGTATGCATCAAAGTGTATGTACCTTTGTGCCATGATGCTTTATTGCTGTTAGTACTGCTGAGTGACTGTTGTCTCACAGACCTTATTCTGTTTCTGTTCCAGGTGTCTGTGTGTGTAAGTCATGGTGAGCTGCTGCCATTACAGAATCTCAAGATGGTGGAGTGTGTGAGGAACACTGGGGGCAGAGAGTGTAACCTTGCATGTATACCCCTTGACACGGCAAGCTAGTCCTGATACATTTCACCTGGGTGTTCCTTAGGATCACAGATTCATAGTTACAGAGGAGGTTACTAGAGTACTGGACCTGGGTCCCTTATTTCACCCTCAACACAATCATTAATCAGCACATGTTGGCCATGGCATTGATGGACACATGTTGGAGCCCTGAGACAGATGCTTGGTTTTATTTCCCATCCACTCAACCTTGAAGCAGTTGAAGAGGGTCTACATAGTACTGTGTTTGGCATGTTTGGGGAGTGCATTTTTGAGACAGGGCAGCATCTGGTTGACAAGCCTGTCTCTCCATCAGCTGTTTGGGCTGTGTCATATGTGATTCAGTCCAGTCATGCTGGTAATGTGCACATGGTTATACTCTTGTATATGAGGCAGCCTTTGAAGGGCTGGTCACAATGTTGATATCTAGGTATGCCACAGACACCTGTGGACCACCTGATTGATAACCACTGGGTCATTACTGATTAGAGGTTGTCTGTGAGGCATAGGCATTGAGGGCTATGGATAACCTTTTTGGGTATTAGCATAGCCTTTACAGTTTCTGCAGATGACTGCATAGGTGCATAGCAGACAGGCCATGCTGCTAATGTATTGTTATACTGACTGAGGACTATTCAGAGGTAAGGTCAACCTTTTGTCTTGATGCAGTCCCTTTAGCTATGTGGTGAACCACATACAAACCTTTTGTACCACTGTTACTACTTGTTGGCTGAATGCAACATTGTTAGCATGCTGAGTACTTAGGTCTGTCATTGCAGTGTGTGTGTTTATGGGGTTGCTGCTGATGTGGAAAATAGTGGGGCCATGTCCTTGCTGTATAGTATGCTAACATGGTTGTCTGCATTCAGCTTGAGGCCAGGACCTTGGCACCATTCCATACCCACTGTATGGCCCATTGCAGTGTGTTAGCAGTTTGTGACTCAATGACACACTGCACACTACTTACAGTTGACACAGCCTTAGGCAGGACCTACATATGTGTGTGGTGGCAGTTAGCATTCATGCCTAGATACATGTGGGTCATTAGGGCAGTAGGTAGTCAGAGGGACTTCACATGTCTACACATAGGCATCACAGATTGTGGTTGACACCTTATCAAATGTGAACTGTGGGAAACATCTTATAGTAACGTGACAGTTTGCAGGACATACAATAGCCATGGCAACTGCAACACACAGGATGTCCTTTGGTTTGCTCATATGACAGTTTCTTTGTGTGACATTACCTTAGCTTATGCTATTTGTCATGGCATTAAGGGGCTTCTGATGTGCAATAACTGCTATATACAATTAGTAGACAACTGCATGAAATGTTTGTTGACCTACACTCTGGGGACCTTTGTATTGTTTGAGTTGTTGTCACAGGTCACACCTTGCCAAATATGGACTGCAACCTGCAGGGTGGTACAGATGGTGGCCATACCTCTCACTTGTACATATTTCTGCAGAATGTCCTGCTGTTTGCCACATATTTTATTTCTGTTTGTCATAACATTGTTGTTTTCTGGCAAATTGCTGGAAAATCATGAAAGACTAACATTAGAGATTAATGATGGATATTGTCATGTCACAAGTCATACCCTTTGGAAAATGCATTAAAATGCACAACCTGTTCTGGTATCTACTTTCCATGCATGTCACAGCAATATGTGAAGGTTCATAGGTTCATAGGTTCATACTAGGCTATCTGCCCTAGGGCATTTATAAGACTAGCCAGAGTGTGTTTGGCTTTCGCCACCCCTTTTAAATTAATTTTACTATGCCCTTTTTCGAGGTTAGTATACTGTGCCTCTGTCTAACAGTGACACAGAAGTGATACCCGGGGTATACCTACGATCTCCCATCCACTCATCAAGATTCCTCTTGAAGAGAGTCAATGATGGACTCTGCCTAACCTGGACTGGGATTTTATTCCAGAGTGAAGGGAGCCTCTGGGTTATGAATCTGTCCCTCCAGCATGTCCTATTTATTTCAGTGCTGAGGTTCAAGTCTCTCGAGCGCGTAGCTTGATGGGATTTGGATTTTCTGAGGTGCAGCATGTCCATTAATTCTGGGTTGGACATGGCTTTATACGTCAGGCACAGATCACATCTGAGCAGGTGGTATGCCACTGAGTAGAGCTGGAGTTTCTTTAACCAGGCAGCATATGGCATTTGTTTGAGCCCTTTGATCCTCTTGGTGAGGTACTTTTAGGGTCTTTCCAGTTGCTGCAGGTGTCTGGTAAGGTACATCCCAAAAGGAGCATCGTACTCAATTATGGGCCTGATGAGGGATGAGTAAGGAGGCACAATGGCCTCCCCTGATCTAGATGTGAATCCCTTCATGATTAGGTGGGCTATATAAAATGTTTTTCTAACCACTTTGGCCACGTGGTTGTCAAATGAGAGATTGCTATCAACTTGGGTCCCCAGGTCCCTAATTACTTCTTCTGTACTTAATGGATTACCACCTATGTGGTAATTTGTGGGCACTTTGTTTTTGCCAAAGGGGATGACTATACACTTTTTGGCGTTTAGCTTGAGGCCATGGCTCTGGCACCAGTTGTCTGTTTCTATGAGGCCCTTTTGGAGGATGCTTGTGTTGGCTGGAGAGTCGATTATGGTGCCCAGTTTGCAGTCATCTGCGAAATTGGTCAGCCACAGTCCTTCCGTGTTAGCCTGTACCTCCGAGAAATATATACCGAACAAGAGAGGTCCCAGGACTGAGCCTTGTGGGACGCCACTTTTAACTGGTTTGGAGTCTGACATGGCTCCAGCAATTCTAACCATGTGGGTTATGTCCTTGAGCCAGTTTGCAACCCATCTAGTGATATAGGGGATTATATTTAAGCTGGTGAGCTTATCTATAATGCCCGAGTGGGGTATTGTATCGAAGGCTTTTGCGAGGTCCAGGTAGGCTGCGTGGACCACCTTCCCCTCGTCAATGGCCTTGGTGACTGTTTTAAAGAAATCAACCAGGTTTAAGAGACTGGATCTGCCCTTAACAAAGCCGAACTTGGTAGGATCCAGTGTCTGTAGGTCCCCAATATCTTTATTTATGAGGTCCATGATGATCCTTTCCATAGCTTTGCAGACCAAGTTAGTCAGGCTTATGGGGCTATAGTTTCCAGAATCTGTTGAGGCACCACCTTTGTGGAGAGGGACCACTGTTGCTGTACGCCACTCTTTGGGTACATATCCTGTAGTAAGGTTGAGATTGAACAGTAGTTTTATGTTTGGGTTTAGCTCTTCTTGGAGTTCATGTAGGATGCAGCCCGGGACACCGTCTGGTCCCATTGATGCTGTGTTTTTTGCTTTGGAGAGGGCAGCTGTTACCTGAGCATCTGAGATGTCAGGGGGGCATCACTCTGCTGGGATAGATATTTGCCCTTTTGGTGGGGAGAAGTTTGCGCTGAACCTGTCAGCTAGGATGTTGGCAATGTCTGTGGGTTCGGTGTATTTTTTGTCATTTTGGACTAATTCTGAGCATATCTGGAAATTCCCACCCAGGTTCCTAACATAACTAAAGAAAGCCTTGTGATTATCCTTAGTGTCCTGTGCAATTTTTCTCTCGAAGCTGGCCTTAGACGATTTTATGAGTGCCCATAGTTTTTACTAATACTGATCAGAGATGCCTTCCCTTTTTGGGATTTTTCTCTATCATGTGGTAGCTTCCTCCTTCTATTGTATAGTTTGTTTATGGCTGGGGTCCACCAGACAGGACGTCTGCCTTTGGAGGATTGGGTCTTGGTTTTATTTGGGATTGCATGATCCATGCATTCCTGAAGGTGTTCATAGAATGCGTTTATAAAAGATTCTGCAGTCTGGGCCGTATTTTCCACAGGCCCGGGGGCTTTGAAGGATTCCACCTCGGTTTTGAGGAGTGTGAAATTTGCTTTAGAGAAGTTTTTCACTGTGGTTTTCAGGGCAGGGGGTGGAGTTGGGATGTTGTGGTCAATGTTTGGCCTTTGTCCCACTTTTCTGAATGGCTTTAACCACATGTGTTCTGTGAGGGGTTGAGAGGTGTGTTTGTGGCCATAACACAGTGAGACTGCTGCAAGGGGATATACATACATGCACACAAACACACCCACTCATGACCTGCCCTTGTTGACAGTAGAACCTCTACCTGCCTAGTTTTACATACAATAGTGCTCTATACAGAACACAAGCACCACAGAGTTGCTATAGTTTTGCAGTGTCTGCCACTACTATTCATGTGGGTGACAATTGCAGGGGCTGTTAGGTTTGCTTGTGGGGGGTTAACAAGCCCTTAACATGGTACAGCCATCTCAAACACACACACAATGGTGCATGGGGACAGGCATTGAAACACACATGCACACAGACTTGACACTTTTCAGATTAGAACACCTACCTATATTATGTATAATACAGACTGACATGACTATTGCACATGCCACAGTGCCTTTGTGTCATAAAATGCATAACTGTGCATCTAAGGTGGTTGACATTTGTAGGAACCCTGAGTAGGTTGACAATGGGGAAATTAGGGTGGAACAGGCACACAAAATGATTATAACCATTGCATACACACAGGCAACACAACCACATCGGGTATGCATACAGAGACACATACATTCACACAGCTGGCAATACTCAAATTAGAACCCCTTCCTATCTACTTGTATGTACTATAGTGTTTCGTACATATTGCATGGGCCATGGACATATGCTGGAGACATAACTCACGGTCTTTTACAGCAACTAATCTTGTGAATGCTTCATGAAGGGTGGGAGAAAACCCCTCAAAATAGGGACACTTCTCACATATTGCACTTTGAACCCTAGACAAGTGATAGGGTAACAGGTTTTGCATCAGCACGATATTTTAGAAGGGTATAACATCTGAAGCTGGCATGTCTGTCACTATTTGTGACATCAGCTCTAGCTGATTTGCCACTTATGTGATATAAACCCCTATTGTTATGAGACATGGACCACATATATGTTGCAAACATCTGGACATTCTGCATACATCTGTACAGATGAGTGGTATGGCCTGTAGGCTTTAAAATGGTGCATCTAAGGTGGATGACATCAACAGGCCCTTTAACGTAATGCCATGGAGAGGGGGTGAACAGGCCTTAAAATGGTATAACCAGCACACAAGGGATATGCTTCACACACAAACACACACACCCATATACAGTTGGCTGTGTAGAGATTCAAACCCCTACTACCTCATTGTATGTGCTACAGTAATACATATTTATTACATGCACCACAGAGCTTATATATGTGGGAAGTGTCCAACAGTGGGTCTAAGGTGGATGACATGAACAGGCCCTGTAAAGTAATGTAATGCGGGTGTCACGGGCCTCAAAATTGTATAACCAGCACACAGGGGATATGCGTCTCACACACAGTGTCACAGTTGCCAGTACTGGGATTAGAACTCCTACCTATCTAGTTTTCTGTACTATAGTAGCATACATCACTAGCACATGTGCCATGGAGATTATATACCCACAGACTGTCCAACAGTGCTTCTAAGGTGAATGACATCAGCAGGCCTTGTAAAGTAGGGCAATGGGAAGTTTACTGGGTGGAAAAGGCTTCAAAATGCTTTAACTTAAAACCACACACACAGTTTCCAGTGCTGTGATTAGAGCCCCTCCCTGTCTAATTGCATTTACTATAGTGTTACATACTTCTCGCATGCACCACAGAGCTCACATGGGTGTAAGGTGTCCAAAGATGCTTCTAAGGTGAATGACATCAGCAGGCCATGTAAAGTAGGGCAATGGGAGATTTACTGGGTGGAAAAGGCCTCAAAATGCTTTAACCTAGAAACACAAACACTTGCCAGTGCTGAGATTAGAACCCCTACTTATCTAGCTCCATGTACTATAGTGCCATATACTTATTGCATGCACCATGGAGCTTACATGGATGAAGGGTGTACAAAGGTGCCTCTAAGGTGAATAACATCAGCAGGACTTGTAAAGTAGGGCAATTGGAGGTTTACTGTGTGGAAAAGGCCTCAAAATGCTTTAACCTAGAAACACACACACACACTTGCCAGTGCTGAGATTAGATCCCCTCCCTATCTAATTATATGTACTATATTGCTACATACTTCTCACATGTGCCACAGAGCTTATATGACTGAGGAGTGTCCAGGGGTGCTTCTAAGGTGAATGACATCAGCAGGCCTTGTAAAGTAGGGCTATTGGGGGTTTACTGGGTGGAAAATGCCTCAAAAGGATTTAACCTAGAAACACACACACACACACACACACACACACACACACACACACACACACACACACACACACACACACACACAAGGCAGGTGATGTGAGATTATAACCCCTATCTCACTACTATTACACAATGGAGCTCACCTTCATACTGGCATGTGCCAGTGGTTACAATTGGTGTGCAAATATCTACATCAGGACATCACTCTATGCCTTTCAGAGTGTCTCTCTCTCTCTATGCCTCTCTCTCTGTCTGTCTGTCTCTCTCTATCTGTCTCTGTCTGTCTCTCCCTCCCTCTGTCTCTGCCTGTCTATAATTGATATATTTGTATATGTTACCTATATATATATGTATGTCTATCACATTCAACAGATGCAAATATATCACATATGTGCCACCTCCAGATAGCTGTGGGTATTCCTGTCTGATCGGGGTGGGGAGGGACAGTTAAGGTGTACACAGCTGTCTGTATGTAAAGGCATATATGGACAACACAGTTGTTTAGCCAGATGTGGGTTTAGACATTGGCTGCAATTCTCTAAGTGTAGGAACGTGCCCAGTATGACCTTCAATAGTAAGAGTTGGACTCCATTCCAGAGCTAGCTGTACTCCAGTCCAGGATTTTGTGTGCTACAGCTGATTGGCTGATGAACCTATTTAAACAGTCCAACACCTCAGTGATATACTGGCTGGGGATTTCCTGGCTGTGTGCTATCCTTATTAACTGAGTCATATCCTGGTGTGGGTACAGAGTGCATTGGACTGAGCAGAGTTTTCCATAATATGTGTGGTATAGTCTACTTAGCAGTGTGATTTCCTAATGATGTAGACATTCTACAAAAGGGCCTCACAGAGACAGATGTTTAGTGTCAAAGTCATGGCCCCAAGCTCAATGCCAAGAAGTGTATTGTCATCCCCTTTGGGAAAAACTCTGCACCCATGAACTACCACATAGGTGGTAGCTCACTAAACACTGAAAGTGTGATAAGAGACCTTGGGACGCAGGTGGACAGTAGTCTCTCCTTTGATAACCACATCACCACAGTAGTCAGGAAATCCTTCTACGTGGCACACCTCATCACAAAAGGGTTCTCCTCTAGAAAAAAGGAGGTCATTGTTCCTCTCTACTCATCCCTCATCAGACCCATTATAGAGTACAATGCCCCATTTGACATGTATCTCACAAGACACCTACAACAATTGGAAAGGCCACAGAAATACCTCACTAAAAGGATTACCAGCCTCAAAGAGATGCCATACGCAGACCATCTCAAAAAACTCCAGCTATACTCTGTCGCATATTGCCTACTCAGAGGCAATCTCTGCCTAACATACAAAGCTATGTCAAACCCAGAGCTGTTGGACATGCTACACTTAAAGAAATCCCAATCTCTCTGAACCGCACGCTCCAGGGACCTAAACCTTGTCACCACAGTAAACAGAACATGCTGGAGGGATAGATTCCTGTCCCAGACACTTTCTATACTCTGGAACAAACTACCCATTCATGTCAAGCAAAGCTCCTCATTGGCCCTCTTTAAGAAAAACCATGACGACTGGATGGGAAATAGAAAATTTACCCCAGAGATCATGTCTACGGCACTACTTGACAGGGGCACAGGAAAATAATAATCTTGGGTTGAGAAAGCCAGGGAACCTTTTTGGCTAGGCTTATATAGGCCCCAGAGCCAATAGCCTAGTACCTACCTATGAAGCTATTAACCTATAGCAGTGGCAGTGCAGTATAGAGTAATGTGATGAACCACTGACAGACATTTGTTTACTGATTCCATACATTTCAGGGAACATATATTACTGCAGAAATTGTCATGGTGTGCACATTCTCCATTTGTCTGACCAGTGGTTCCCCTTCCCCTTATATATGTCTCTTTGTCCTTCTGTAGTCCAGTCACAGACTTTGGCCACAGTTGCTTCTGTTATGTATTTGTTGTTATGATGTGAGTGGTCTAGAAGTCATAACATCACACACAGGGTTATGGACTTCACACCTCTGACTGTAACTGTTTAGTAGGTTGTCCATCATTGCACCCCTCCATCTGCTGTGTTCCTCAGATGGTTTGTGTTGCAGTGTTATTATAAGGCTACATGTTGGCCATAGCTGTCAAACTCTTACAGACTGATGTCCGGACAGGCCCATATATAACAGTCAGACACAGGCCCAGACATGAGGACAGGGTGTTACTATTGCTCTTCCAAATGTAGACAGTTGGTAGAATGGTTTTGTATTAGCTTGCATTTTCTTATGGGTAGGACATCTGCTTCTATACTGTCTGTCATTGATGTTTCACATCAACCTTTATTGTTTTTCACATAGTTTGGCAGGCAAATGCAATGTTATGAGAAGCAGAACAGATATGTGAGGCATACATGTATACATTCTATGACACCCTGTCATTCCAGGGGTGTGGACGGTGCCCACTGGCTTGTTATCAGTACTGATACAGTAACGTGACATCCATTTATAACCTGGCAATACACAGACTTGTCACAATCTGCTGTTTTACTAGGCACTGTATAGGTTACTCCGAGCTGTGTACTGTTCATATGTGTGGGCCCCTGTCCCTCCATTGTCCAGTTTTCCTGCAGTAACAAATATTGACTTCTAGACAGTGTGAACGATTCCTACAGTAGGTGTAGCTTTCATGCAAAATAGCTGGCACAGCCAGTCTCAAACCACAGACTCTGTCAAACACATTACTGTACTTAGACCACTAAATCACAACAGCCAACAGTAGGTGCTACCTTCTTCCTAACAATATTAACCATGCACAGACATAGCACATTGACCCCTGCATATTATGTACATGGAACAATTTAACAAGTTGATTGGGACAACTGTGGGAATGTGTGGTCTCCTGCTATTACCCTAGAGACATAATTGTTACTGCATTTCTATGGGAGCACGGGTGTATTGGGGGGACATACCTCTCAATTGTACAAATTTCCACAGACTGTGCAGATGTTTAGCTCATATTTTGGGTCCATTTTTCATAGAATTGTAGTTGTGTGGCAAATAATAGTCAAATCATTAAAGACTAAAGTTATAAAGTAATGACAGACATTTGAGTTTCAGACTTCTCACACTTCAGAGAATTCATGCTACTGTAACACCTGTTATTCTATCAACTTTCTATATTTGTAAAAGCAATATTTAAGTCTTGTCCCTCTTTTTGGGCCTTTGCCCCATATTTCTTTATGGCCTTGTACAGATTTTTTGCTGTAGGAAGTTTAGAGCTATGTATGGGACTCCAACACTGATGTGCATGTATTTGTCCTTTGACCCCGCTGTTTGTAAGCCCCTCACATAGTGGATTTTGTTGGCTTAGGGCCTTCTGCATATTGTGGGGCAGCCAGTATTTGGGAGAGAGTTCCTGTTGTCCCACATAGCTGTCCGTTGTCTGCTGCTAACCTGGTAACCCACTCCATTCCCATATATACATGCAGCAATACCATACATATGCTACCACAGTCTACTACCCCATTAATTTATTGTTAATAAGAGTGACTTACCTTGTGCCAGCAGCAGTTGAGAGGACAGTGTATCAGGGCTGATTGTGTTGGATGCAGGCAATACACAGCCTATACATGGTAAGGTATAGGTAGTGTGATGTGGCTGGCATCCATTTTACTGTGTGTATGTGAGTTGGAGTGATGTATAAGTCCCTGGGCCCCTAGGGTTTCAGTGTATGTGCTATGGATTGCCTTTTTGCCAAGGCCAGGGCATACTGTGCATGCCTATGTCTGCCTTCAGGGACAGGCTCAGGGGGTTCCTCCTCCAAGTCCCCCTGTGCCTGTGGAGACTTTGGCAATGATGGGGGGCTGTGCGTCCCTTCCTTGTGATGTTCCTGTCACAGCTGTTTTCACAGGATCATATTGTATAGCATGGCACATGCTATGAACATGTGTGCATATGTGGCTGGAGAGTACTGCAGGGGTCTACCAGATATGTCATGGCAGTGGAACAGTCACTTGAGCAGCCCAAACACACACTCTACAATGTTCCTAGTTTGTGAGTGTGCCTCATTATGGCATTCTTCAGTTGGTGTGTGCACATTTCTGATGGGTGTCATCTTCCATGGTTGCAGTGCATAACCAGCATCCCTCACTAGATGGCTGTACAGGATGCCCCCACCCCCACCCCGGCAAATGCCTGGTACAGCTGTGATGCATGCTAGATATGGTAGTCATAATAACTGCCAGCACACACATTGATAATAATGTCCTGGGCATTGCACATGACCTGGCAGTTGATGGAGTGATACCCCTTGCGGTTGATGTAGACTCAACCCTCCTTACCGGGTGGTGCTTTGATGTGCACATGAATGTAGCCTGTGATACCCAGTACCTCTGGGTAGTGGGCTACACAGTGAAAGAGATGAATATTGATAGTTCTTTCCTCAGAGGTGTTGGGGAAATAAATGTGCTCACTGGCATGTGTTAGCATGACATCCAGGAACTGGTGGAGAACCCTGGATGTGGATGCCTGTAAGATTCCCATGATATTCCCAGTAGGTCTTTGGAAAGCACATGTATCTAGTATTCTTAAGGTTACACATACCTTTGTTTCCACTGTGATGGTTTCCCCTCTGTTCCCCTCTGATGGTGGCAGAGCTCAGTGAGTTGCTGTAGTATGTCCCTGTCCACCCTGTAGTGTTCTACTATATCCAGTTCATGTAGCCCCTGAAAGCTTATCATGAGCCTGAACACTCTTCCCCTCCTCAGTCTGGGCCAGTTGCCAATACTTTGTGCCCTGTTGGGCTTAATGTGGATTGTAATTGGAAGGTGCTTATTTAGCTAATTGAGTGTGTGTTTTTATTGGTTGCTCTTTAATTAAGTGTATTTAATTGGATTGCTTGTTAGTGTTTTTATACTCCTTGAAGGCTTGATTTTAGCCGTGGCGCCAGAGAGAATAAAACTGTTATGCCTTTTATATTGGATTCCTGCCTTGTAGTTTTGTGCTTTTACCTCTACCTTTTGTGTCTCTTTCTTGTAGAAGAAGGCAGTTTGGAAGCCAGCAGCAAGTTAAAGGGCCAAAACGTGCATAACCATTGCAGGTGGATAGCCCATGAGGGCATGTCAGTTGTTTTGACAGGGGGATATACACACGCATACAAAGTGGTCTGGAGGGAATTAGAACCTCTGTTCATTTAGTTTTATTCACTATAGATCACAGCATTTATCGCATGAGCCACAGGTTGAGTCTGCTGCATGTGTGATTGCAGGCACACTACTTGTGTATTACACAAACTAGACTTGTGTTGAACAGCATCTGTGGCCTGCAGAGTAATATTGCTTTGTACTGTTATCTACATCTAGTATCCTAGCACTGAGATAACTGTTATTATCATAGCTATGTGTGCACAGTTACCAGTATGGCTATATGTGGCTGTTTGCAGTTAGATAGGCAAACCTGTGGGCAGGAACAATGTGCCCTGTCCATGTGTGCTTTGACAACAATATACATTACACCACCTGCTCACCTGTGTCTATCTACGTGGTGACATCCAACAGGCACAGGTGTCTCTAGGTAAGTGGATTATGTACTGTTGCGCCCTTAGTTTGGATCCTTTGAGCAACAGTATTGGTGTGTGATAGTGCACATTTACTCACCATTATTAGGGTACATAGGACAATGCAGACATCCACACACATATTTATGTATATAACAGGGATGTATATACAAATGTAGCTGTGTGTGTGTATGATATGTATATGTGTTATGTAGATATATGGGGAGAGTCTATGTATCATTTTAATATATATATATAGCTATACATATATATATATATATATATATATATATATATATATATATATATATATATATATATATATATATATCTATATATATATATATATATATATATATATATATATATATATATATATATATATATCAATATCAGTATATATCTATATAATATGCATGTGACAGACAGATATGTATGCATATATGTCTGTATTATAGACATAAATATACATAACAGGTAATTTTTTATGAAGGGACAACAGGATTGTGCTCATTTTAAGTAAGTTTATGGGCATGGCCAGGGGGACTGTCAGTACTTATAAAGTGACTCCAGGCCACACCTGCCTGTACTCCAGTCAGAGATTTTGTTTGTTACAAACAAAGACATCTGTCCTTGTTTCTGCAGTACTACACTTCACTCATAATGTCCATGGCATTCCCCAGCTGTCTGTTGTACTTAATATGTGACTGAGGTTTGTAATGATACACCACACACAAACTGACAATCTGTGAAAACATCAGCATAATAATACCTCACTTAAAAAAAAGATGTGACAACTTCCAAATTCGAACCATCAGCACCATCACCTATACTAAGTTCCTTAGTCCACTGATCCACACAGGCTGCCAGACAGAAAAAAGTAAATTATCACACAACCAGCAGCATAAATATGTATGGAGTTATTCCTGCATTGTGTGTGACATAGAATGTGTGATCAAGTTCTATGTTACAGCCCTGAGATTGCCTGGCCTGCTAATATATCACTGCTGGCTTACTGTTAGAGCAGTTATATCGAAACACTGCTGTGTTAGGGTAACAACAGCACATGATCTGCTGGGATAGGCAGTAGTGCAAATATCACATGTCCCCACTGTTTAACATCTTCCTTGACTGATGTAATAAATATTCCAACCATGAGGCCTAGTGATTATTAGGGGACATATATTATTAGACTGGGTATCTGTAGTCCTATGTGGATGTTACTTCTGTCCACATAGCCTACTACATTTCCTTGCATAAATGCAGCAGATCCATACATATGATACAATATTATAGTAATCCTTATAAGTAGTGTGCAGGTTAGAGACTTACCTTACGAATGCAGTAATTGACAGGATTGTAGTTCTGTGCTGACTCTGTGGATAGGTACATGTTGTGCAGATTGCCTGGCATCACCACTTTTAATATATGTATGTGAGTAGGAGAAAGGTGTCAGCAGCTAGGGCCATAGGTTGTCAGCGAATGTGTTATATGTTTTCTCTCAGCCAAAGCCAGGGTATACTGGGCAGGCCTATGTCTGCCTACAGAGATATTATTGGAGGTTCCTCCTCCAAGTCCTCCTGTAACTGTGGTGACCTAGGCACTGGTGGGGGGCTGTGTATCCCTTCCCTTTGCTGAGCCTGCTTCAGCTGTTTCAACAGGATCATACTGTGTGGGACATACTGTGAACATATGTGCACATGTGTCTTTATGATGTTCTTCCATGGGTGTGTGTGCATTTCTAACGGGTGTCATCATCCACGGTACCAGTGCATAGCCAGAATCCCCCAGTAAATGGCCATGTGGGATTTCCCCATAGCACACATTTGGTACAGCTGTGATGTATGCCAGATATGGGAGTCATGATAACTGCCAGGCCTGCCAGCATACACATTCATGATAATCCCCTGGGCATTGCATACGACCTGGCAGTTGATGGAGTGGTACCCCTTGTGGTTGAGGTAGATACTATTCTCCTCACTGGGTGGTGCCTTGATGTGTACATGAGTGCAATTGATGGCACCCAGTACCTCAGGGTAGTGTGCTACATGGTGGAAGTATTGCATATTGCTAGCCCTCACCTCAAGAGTGAGGGGAAAAGAAATGTGCTCACTGGCATGTGGTAGCATGACATCCAGGAACTTGTGGAGTACCCTGGATGAAGATGCCTATGAGACCTCTATCATGTCCCCAGTTGGTCTTTGGAAAGTACCTGTAGCTAGAATCTTAAGGGCTACACATACTTTTGTTTCCACTGGGATGGGCTCCCCTCTGTTGGCTCTGGGTCTGAGTTGAGGATGGCAGAGCTTAGTGAGTTCTTGTAGTATGTCCCTCTCTACCATGTAGTACCCTACAATCTCTAGCTCATGTAGCTCCTGGAAGGTTACCCTGAGCCTGAACACTCTTCTCCTTGTCTGTCTAGGCCTATTGTCAGTAGCAGCAGCAGTGACTTCAGGATCTAGCACATACAGATGTAGCAGACCTGCAGCAGCCCCTAGTATTCTCAGTTGAAATTCCCAAGTCTGTACTCCAATGGTGCAGAGTATGGGAGAAAATCAGATTTTAGGGTGTATGCATACTTTATAGTGCTCTGCTGCAGATGCAGCCTGTGTGACTGGCTACCTATGATGCATTCCACCTGCCTAGTATATCATTAACATCATTTAATGGTCCTAGTTTAAGTTAAACAGGGGACCAAAACTAATTAATACGTCATTGGCTTTTAGATGCACATAGCACTGTGGAATGCTGTGCAAGCGTGCACCCTGTAGGTAAACAAAGCTTAGCACCCCCCAGACTTCCACACTCAACATGGTGGTGTACTGTCCAAACACATGGAAACACTCGACCCTTAGCTAAACAAAGCTTAGAAGTTACTGCATAACCCCCCCCCCCCCAGAAAGGACACCCTCCGCACATCAGCACACTGTATAAACAGGCACAGCTAAGCTGAAATAAGCTGAGAAGTCATTGTACACACCCTCCCCTGATGTCAGCTACCTCTTCTGTAAGCACCAACATGGTTCTCTGCCTAAACAAAGGGGATATGTGGGCATGATTACCCTTTTATGTTATTCAGTAACTCCACTTCACTTGCATAGGGATCTGTGCTCACAGCCTGGAAACTGCATACTTCATAGCCCTACCACATTAGCAACAGCATCAATGCACCATTGTAGATACTCCATGCAAGGTCCTGTAATACATTTCTGTCACATAATATTAATTTATTTTTAAAGCATGTTTGCACATGGCAGCATGCCAGGCAAACATGCCCAAATTATTAAAAACATAAAATTAATTTATTTCCTTTAATTTTTCAGACACACAGGAGGATAGTTTCGCTCATATCTGTATGTGGTTTGCCATTTTTGTTCGTATATCTACATTTATTTTTACAGCCCCTTTTGTCTGTCTATACTCCTGTACAGTAAATTTATCCATGTGCACTACGGACACTGGCATGAGGTCTGAAGAGCGGCCTATCTGCTTGCTGGATTGCTCTACCAGACTAATTTGCATGAGATTCACCAGCTCATGAGGTGATCTGCATGCCACAGAACTTCCCTTGTTGGTGCATGCATGCGAGCTGCTCAGCAGTGTTTACTGAATCTAAAACCTGTTTACTTTCCTGTACGCAGTGCGGCGTGATGCCTACATGGTAAAAAACACTGTGTAAGATTTATTAAACCCCCCCCCCAAATCCAAACATTTGAAATTAATTGTCATTTTTAATTTAATGTAATATGGTATAACCAAAGAAACAGCAAGATAGTCTAGTGAGAGAAATAAGCTTAATTTGTTTAAATTGGAATACACGACTAGAGAGCGATGGAAGCAAAGGTGAGATAAGTAAGGAAAATGCATGAATAAAAAAAAAAAATAAAAAGTGGCAGTCAGCTGAGAAAAGGATTATTAAAATAACGTGATGAAGAGTGGCAGAGATGAGATAGGGTGAAGCTTGGTTAGTAAAGAAAGGAATATGCGACAGATTAAAAGAGAAATTATATACATAATGTTAATAGGGAAAGATAGTTTTACAAATTACAAATGAGTATTTGAAGGTTATGTACTTTGTTGGCATTACAGATTAGTAACATTTTCAGTAGTGGAACAACAGATGGAGTAAGGAAGCTGAGGGATATAGTAGGATTGAAGAAATGAAAATGATAATAGCTAAGGAAGTGATGGGACTAGGTGGCTGCAAGAAAGTGAGGTGAGAGATAAAACTGTGACTAGAAGAAGGAGATGGGATGAAAGAGAAAAATGGATTATAGAATAGGATTAGCATGGTGTTGAGCATGAGCAGAGCTAGGAATTAGTCAGATATGTTTTAAAGATGTTTTGAACGTGTGAAGGTTGCTTGATGGACTGATTGTTATAGGGAATGAGTTCCAGGTTTTTGCTAATGTGTTAGAGTATAAGGGGAGTCCTGTGAATTTTTTTTTTTTGGTTTGTGTATGTTAGAGTTGTTTATCATTTGATCTTAGGGGACATTGTGTGGTGAAATTTTGAAGAATTGTTATAAGTGATGGAGGACATTTAACTAATTTAGTTCTTTTGTTGTGGTAGAGCGATGACTCACATTTAGTTATTAGAGAGATTTTAAGGTTTGTAAGGATGAGTGCTCCATGTAGAAGTGAGGGTTACTTACAGAGGTGATGATAGTAAGTGAGTATTAGCTAGGGTTTAGAGGTGATGGTAGTAACTAAGTGTTAGCAAGGATTACTTATAGAAGTGATGATAGTAACTAAGTGTTGCTTAGGGTTACTTATAGAGGTGATGGTAGTAAGTAAGTGCTAGCTATGGTTAGTATCTGTACAGCATTCCCAATATTTGTTTTTTAATTGCATTTAAAATACGTAGGTCAGATTTAAAGTTGTTATTTATGTCATTGCCAAGCAATTTACTGTGAGATATTACTTCAATGTAAGTGTTATTTAGGAGGTGGTTTTGAAGTTACTTCTTTTAAGTCTGAGTTGAGAAAAAACAGCAATAGTTATTTTTGGGGCCTGAGCAGTTACTGAGAATGTTGGAATCAACTTTCAGTTGGGTTAAAGGATTCCTGAGTTATTTGCTGCTGATGGCTTGGAGCTATTAGACGAGCCAATAAGAGTGGAGTAATCTGCATATTGTATGAGTGAAGCTTGTTGGGAAGAAGTCTATCTTTCTATCTGCATATGTGTGTGTATATATGTGTGTGTGTGTGTGTGTGTGTGTGTGTGTGTGTGTGTGTGTGTGTGTGTGTGTGTGTGTGTGTGTGTGTGTCTGTGTTTGTGTGTGTGTGTGCGTGTGTGTGTGTGTGTGTGTGTGTGTGTGTGTGTGTGTGTGTGTGTGTGTGTGTGTGTGTGTGTACTGGGAAAGATAGGAGAGAAATGGTACCTGAGGATACTCCTAGCAGTGTGGAGAGTAAGGCATATCCCAGATGACTGGAGAATAAGTATACTCATGCCGGTGTACAAGAACAAAAGGAAATCCACAACTGTGAGCAGTACAGAGGCATCAAACCCCTATCACACTGCATGAAAGTTCTGGAGAGTGTGATTGATAAATGGATACGCAAAGTAGTATAATGTAAGATGGAGATGAGTAGTTCACATTCAGATCAGGCTGCAGCAAAACTGACCCAATGTTTGCAGTGAGACAGACAGTTGAGATGAAGCTAGTGATGAGGAAAGAGCCCAACCAGGCATTCCTAGACTTGGAGAAAGCCTATGACAAGGTCCCAGAAAGCTTATCTGAGCAATACTGAGGTGGTTTGAAGACTCAGAAACACTGGTAGAATTAGTGTAGGCTATGTAGAAGGACCCAATGACTCAAGTGTGAACAGTGTTTGGCCTCACAGAGGGGTCCTCAATAGAAGTGGGTATACACCAGGCTTCAGCTCAGAGCCCACTGTTGTTCATACTGGTGATGGACTACATTAGCAAACAGATTGGAGGGAACAGATCAACAATTTGCTGTCTACAGATGATGTGGCATTACAGGCAGAATTTGAGCAAGAACTTTAGCAAAGGATATGGGGAATGGAATGCAAAACTGAAGGCACATGGGATGAAACTTGATACAGACGAGGCAGTGGTAATGGCAAACTGGGAAATCAGAAGAAACAGAGAACTGAGTTACAAGGGAAGCCTGTAGAACAGGTTAATGGCTTCATCACCCCAAGTATCTGGGAGAGGTGGTTGATGAGAAGGGATGTCTGAATGAAGAGGTTAAACCTAGAACCAGAGGGGCAGCAGATAACTGGCATAGAGTGTCAGGTGTAGTGTATGACAGAAGAAGGCCAAAGAAGCTGAAAAGTAACGTGTAGAAAGCAGTGGTGCAACTAGTACTACTGTATGGTACAGAAACCTGGGCAGTAAAGGCAGAGCAGATGAGAAAGCTAGAGGTGATGTAAATGTCTGAGAAGGGTGGTAGGATGTGCACTGTGGAATAGACAAAATGAGGGCACAAGAGCAAAAGCCAAAGTAGCTCCAATTGCAGAAAACATCAAAGAGAACAGATTATGGTGGTTTGAGCATGTGTGCAGAAAAGCAGAAAACAATTTGGTGAAGACGATTTAGGAGAGACAGGAAGAATGTAAAAGGAAATGAAGGCATCCTGCAAAGAGGTGAATGGATTGTATCAGAGGAGATCTGTTACAATAAGGCATGAGTGTTGAAGAAGTCAGGAGTGTGGCATTGAAGCGAGAGAGATGGTGACATTTAACCTGGCACACTGACCCCATGGGCTGATGATGACAATGATATATATATATATATATATATATATATATATAGAGAGAGAGAGAGAGCGAGGGGGAAATGATGTGGATATTCTACAAAAGGGACTTACAGAAACAGATGCTTGGTGCCATTGCCATGGGCTCAAGCACAATGCCAAGAAATGTATAATTATCCCCTTTGGGAAAAAAACATGTACCCATGAATTGCCACATAGGTGGCAGTACACTAAACACCGAAAGTTTGATAAGAGACTTAGGAACACAGGTAGACAGTGGTCTCACCTTTGATAACCACATCGCCACAACAGTCAAGAAATCCTTCTATGTGGCACACCTCATCACTAAGGGCTTTTCATCCTGAAAAAAGGAGGTCATTGTCCCACTGTACTCATCCCTCATTAGACCCATTATAGAATAGAACACATCATTTGGTATGTACCTCTCAAGACATCTGCAACAACTGGAAAGGCCGCAGAAATACTTCACTAAAAGAATCACAGGTCTAAAGCAGATGCTCTATGCTGACCATCTAAAAAAACTCCACCTATACTTTGTCACATATCGTCTAGTCAGAGGCGATCTCTGCTTAACATACAAGGCCATGTCAATCCCAGAGCTGTTGGACATGCTACATTTAATGAAATCCTAATCCCTCAGTGACACACGCTCCAGGGATCTAAACTTTGTCATCACAATGAACAAAACATGCTGGAAGGATAGGTTTCTGACCCAGAGACTCCCCAGACTCTGGAATAGACTGCCCATACATGTCAAGCAGAGTGCCTCTTTGGCCCTCTTCAAAAGGAACCTTGATGATTGGTTGGGAGATAGGAAATTCACCCCAGGGATCACGTCAGTCACCCTGCTAGATAGGGGTCCAGGGAAGTAAATAATGTGGGAATAAATAGCCAGGTAATTGTTATGGCTAGGCTGGTATAGGCCCTAGGGCCAATGGCCTAGCACCAACCTATGAACCTATGAAGATAGATATATATATATAGATATGTATAGAGAGATATTTGCATCACAATTACAGAAGGTACTAGTGATAGTAAAAAAAATGTTTCTGCAAACATATTAAGAAATTAAGTTATCATGTTGGACTTGAAAACTATTAATGCATTTTCAGACCCTGACTCATATATTTTACTCATTATTCCTATGTGTTTGGAACTCATCCAGTGATGAAATTTATATTTCTAATGATCTGACTGTTAAACTCAATCAGTTAAAGTTATTTATGTTCATTATCTAACTTCAAAATGTATTATATTTAAATTGTCTATAGTTTATAAAATATTAATAATTTATAGAACCCCAGAGAATTTGAAGAATTTATAGATTGTTTAAATAAGAAATTAGTAGTTGACAAAGGTTTAATCATGGTGCTGTACTATGGAATCATTTTCAGTCTTGACACAGACATATAATAAAAGAATGGGAAAGGGAGTTATATAAATTGCAAATAGATTTACATATTCTTAAATTAAAAGTTCAAAAATAAGAATTATCTTTTTATGCCTAGTTAAAACACTGTATAAAATATCATAAAATATTAAATAACAAAGTAGTACTACTTTTTGAAAATGTTTAATTACACTCCATCTGTATAACCCCTAGATATTTTACATAGGGTTACAATTAGAAGAAAAGTACTGAATAGGTTGAATCAAATACATTCAGATCCCAGAGTAATAAGAAAATAAGAGCTACAGAAGATATGTATTAGTGTTTAAAAATAAAATGAAGATATTAATTAATAAAGCATAGAGACACTGTTGGTATAAGACTTAAATTTCATCTACCATGTACACAGTACATGGTTTGGTCCTGACCTTCTGCCATTGCCTTTATGGAATATGCAAGTTCTTTTTGTATCTATGTGGGGTTCCTTTAACATACTAAAAAATGCTGGGTGTTTCCACCTCCTACCCAAAATTAATGGAGTCATAGATTGCAGCACAAACTCTAGGGGGAACTTGTTACAGGAAAAGTTATATAGCCAACTGTTTATTGACATCAAATGTGGTATTCTAGCTAGAGTGTTTTTGGCATTTTGAGAGTTACATTGATTTTTGCTTGCAATGAGTTTTTTTTTTGTTTTATTATAGAAAAAGTTTATACTAGGGTTCCACCACAAGGGTTTATTTTTGAATTTTCCATATTATTTATTTCTGAGTGGGACAGATACATCTATGCAGCTATTTACATGTTTATATGTGAATAGAATTTGGCAGTAAAGGGTTCTACATAAGAAGTAGTCATCAAGATGAAAGGGGCTTTTGAATTTATCTAGGTCACCACTCAGTTTTAGTAGCTAGCCTGCAGAACTTACTCCAGGCTTCAATCATATAGTAAATGTGATTCATTTGTGGTCTGACTAGACCATGGAGGAAACTGAAATTGGTGGGCAGCAAAGATGCCCCATATTTGAAAGAACAAAATCTAGGATATTGTCATCATGGTTGGGGTGTGGAATAACTGGTTCAGAGAGTTTGTACTGGTGAAGTCCAGAAATTTCTGGGCGTACATGTTTAAGGATGTAAAGGTCTCTCAGTTTATGAAGAGTATTTGAATTCTCCAAGGGAATGGTGCTTGGATTAATACTGAGAGATTCCATAATAGTTATGGAAGTAGTATCAATCCAGAGGAACACAGAGGGAGTCTCGTATTAGCTATGATATGATAAGATGTTTTGTTAATAGCAAGTTTGATATTAAAGAATTCCAGGTCATTATAGTGTGTAACAAATCTGGAGGTGACATGTTTTTTTAAGAATATGGTGACAACATGGCTTTTAGTCCCTTCATCTAATGCAGTGGGTTTGAACCTATCTATGTCAAACAGAGCTCCTTATTAGCCCTCTTCAAGAAAAATCTTGATGATTGGATGGGAAATGGGAAATTCACCCCGGGATCACTTCTGTGGCTCTGTTCGACAGGGGCACAGGAAAATAATTTTCTTGGGTGGCGAAAGCCAGGGTACATTTTTTGCCTAGGCTTGTATAGGGCCGATAGCCTAGTACCTACCTATGAACCTATGAACCTATGATAGACATTGAATCCCTACACTGTTGGAATGCTTTGAATGGTCTTGAACCAGATCTATTGTTTTCCTGGGTATGGAGTACCTGTAGTGAGTGGAGTTTTTTGATGAGATGCCTAGCATTGAGCAACAATACATTAATGTTATCTGGATTATATTGTTTTGTGTTGAAAGCTTTAGAAAATAGGCATTGCTTGCTAAAGAAACTATGAGAATGAACAAGGATTTAGCCAGTGTACAACAGCTTTAGGAGCATAAGTGCAGCTCATCCCTGGAAAAGGATTTAGGACTGTTTTCCAGCTCCTCTGAGTCTGATATATATTGTACCCTCTGTGACAATCCCCATTCTGGGCCAGTAATCAAGGAGCCTGAATTCTCACCACTGACACTGGAGAGGGACATTAACGTGGAGCAAAAATTGATACACACAGTATTTCCAGATGCAGATTTCTGCACCAAGCACAATTTCCCTTAAGAGCACACAGGGAACTCACTCATTCCTGGGTCTGTATTTCTCTTTCTGCCTCCCTCCAGGTCCCCAGTAAGACTCACCACTGACACAGCTATAGAGTTGAATCCTCAGCCAAGTGTTCAAGCCACGTCCTCCAGCATTCTCTCTGTGAAACCAATGCTTTGTATCCCATCTCCAAGCAGCTGGCACACACACACTTTTTGAGATTTGATTTTCACATACACACACACACACACACACACACACACACACACACACACACACACACACACACACACACACACACACACACACACACACGCACAGCTGGGAAAGGCTGGCACAGATTTTTTAGCTATGCCCCCTCTGCCCAGACTATAGGGTAGTTACTGCCACTAGACACTCCACCAGTGATACTAAGTTTCTTATTAGGACACCTAATTATACTGAGTAAAATTAATTTTAGTACAAATGGGAGTGTGACCAACAGCAAGGCTTTCACGACCGGAGATGTCACCAAATATATATAAGTACTCTCAGAGATTCAAACATTCTGTAAAAGACCAGCCACGATGAAAAGTTTAAATGCATTCAATAATAAATAAGAAAAGAACACACAAATACTAAATATATATTTACAGCAAACACCAGAGTTTCAATCACAGGAAATATTAAAAATAACACAGGTGGACAGGTTCACGCAGTTACAGAAAAACAATACTTAACTAATCTCACTATATTTTCCTGACTGATCTAAAGATGTATTATTCCCTGGTTACTTACTAGAGCAAGGCAAGATGAAGTAGGTGAGAGGTTCTTCCTTGTCAGATTACAAAAACAGACTACAATGAGACGTCAGTCTTATCTTGTATTAAACACCATTTTGTCCTAGATTACAGAATGACATTACATACATCTGGTCATCTGACTTCTGGTTCCCATGCTACCCCTATTGCTATAAACTGCCAGGATTTAGCACATATGTGTCAATAATACACACATAGAGTTTGCTGCAGGCCTGTTGCAGCTTCTAGAAGTCATAAAACAATTTCAAACTTCTCCTCTTCTAGAGTAGCAATTAGTTCACTACTAAAGACAATATAGAAGGCTTCCTAGTGCTTGTTTTCTCAGACATTTTGTCTCTGGCTGCAATCAGAACTGTAAGATATAACATTTATGGCCTAAAATAAATAATTCAATTTCTTACTATTTTTCAAAGTCAGGAGGGTTGAGATTAACCTCTTCTCTTCCAGTATCCTCTATTACAATATATACATTTCAACAGTTACAATAATACATGTACATTTCTTCCTCTGTCCAGCAGGACACACTTTTGATAAATTTTTAACACAAGTGACTTTACAAATACATTTATAACACAAGCATCTGTACAAATTAGTTTAATATTCACATAACATGTAATTCTTTACTAAATTCCAGCTAGCTTGCTGGCATATGTTACACATCCACTGCCCTTCTTCTGCTGGCATAGCTGATAATACCTCACATTGTAACACCCCCTTTGAAGCTAATCCAGTTATTGAAGACAATAATCTTTTGCTCATATTGTGGCATTATTCTTGGTTAAGGTAGAATGTTGCTCAAGGCTAGGTTCATATCAGCCTGAGCCACATATTCCAAGAGTGCCATCATTCTCCCTTCATATCACCCATGATGTTATACCTCAAGTCTTTTACACCCTCATGTACTGTGACTGTGTTGCATGTGTACTTGTGGTGCAAATACTTGAGTGTTTGCATAATGTGGCAAATACTGGCACCCGCTAGGCAAATGATAGTAACCCTCTCCTTGTACAGCCTGGTGAATGATACATTGGTGTGCCAGACTATGGATTCATCTATGTCCAGGATATTGGATTGTGAGGAGGTTTGCCTTATGTGCTTTTTAACTGAGTTAGTGTAACTCTTAGATATACTTTTAATGGTGGGTGCTGCCTGTGCTGTATGTTTGCGATTTCAATGTTAATACTTCTTTATTAGGCTACCTTTCAGAGGCCATTATCATTTACATAAGTTATTTTAAGAACCTCAGAATATGAAGGTTGATGTGGTCAGTCTGAGGTTCCTTTCTTTAGTATAATATTGTCTGTACCAATAACCTGTTTTTTTATTTGCTGTGGCTTCACGTGAGCGCTTTGCCTCTAATGGCATTTTAAAGCTGCATCTCTCACACACTGTACCACTGGTTTAGGTAGTAGATGGTTGTCAGCAAACAAAGAACAAGCACTGTATTGTCTCAATATGCTCATTTCAAGTCTGCTACAATGATGGTTGGAGAATGCAAACCCAGGATTCCAGGTTCCATGGTTCCAGGTGTTTATTAACATAGGCTGGAGTTGGTTGTGCCTATGAAGTTTGGAGTTGATTTACTGTCTATAACTAACAATCTAATGCAATTCATGAAGATCAACTAGGGAAAACCTTTCTAAGATGAATAATCTTTGCTCTACATAAGAATATCAATGCGCTACATAATGCAAATCAGAGCATCTTTGTGCAACTTCTGACTGTTTAAAATGCAAAACAAATTAGGGGAATAGGTTATATAGAAAAATATAAGCCTCTAAATGTCTGCTTCTCTAGAGTGCAGTGTGCTGAGCCGCTGCATGATGGGTAATAAAATTGCTAAATCTCTTTATTTGTAACACAGAAAATAAACCAAAACAACTCAACAAAGCACATCAGTCAATGGCAATACACTTGAATTTAGCCTCAGTAGCAAGTCATGCCCACAGCTAGCCTGGGAACCTTCTTCTGCCACCAGAATGAACTAGTAAACTATTCTCAGCAACAACTAACTATTTTAACCACTCATTAATTTAGCCAGTGATATATGGTGGTGATGTGCCTATTACTTACTTCCTGGCTACTACTAGTGCTTGTCTGACTGCACATACACTCAACTAAGAATCAATGTCCATTTTCTCCTCACTCCAGAAGCAGAACAATTCATTTTAAGACACAGATGACAAGCTCTTTAGTCATCAGTAGTCTCTTCCAAAAGTGTTCTCTGGGTCTATAGACATGTCGCAGCTTTCTACTAGTAGATTCCCTGGATATCACATGCAGCAGCTGACTGCAAGACCAGACCAGACAGGGAAGTCCCATATACATTGCCTAATCACAGGCAGTCAGGAATCAATATATCCATAATGCTTTTCTCACCAGGAGCAAAAGAGTAGCATACATCCCCAGATGGATCCTAAGAAGTGGGTGGTAGACGTTCCAGTGATTTGGTAGTGTCTGAGAAGGCTAGAAAATGAATGTGTGTGTGTACTTTCTCTTACAAGGATCAATAGAGAAGCTATAACCTCAAGATGATATGTGGTTTGTAGGTTATCAGAAATTAGCAGTTTTGCCTAGATGGAACAAAAGGATTGATACTCTTCATATTGCACTGCACTAGACAGTAAGACGATATGAGTAACTGAAGTTTTAACAGTCCAATGGGAAGATCTTACTAGTTTGAACCTTTATTGCTCACTAGTATGAGCAGATAGGATGACACTGTGAGGAGGTTCTAAAGTCAGATGTGCAAAAGGGGTGGGTCACTCAGGAGCTACCGAGTCTAGTACCACAATGGAGAAAAGCTGTCTAGGTTGAAAACGTAGTCTCATAACAGTAGCAGGTCAATGGCAGCTTCAACAGATTTAAACCATTTCCTTTTCTGCTAAACTTAAATGATAAATGTTACATCTTACCTCCTCCTCTCACAGATCACCTAGCTGTAATTTTTTTTGCAGTTAGAGCAGAGAATGGAAAATAAATATTTTCAAAACAGTGCAAAAAATTCTCTGTGTAGAACTTTTTCAATTCCTGTTTGTCTAGTTAATCTAGTTAATCACTTAATATTATAAAGCAGAAAAATCTAGAAAACGGTAGTAGAAGTAGTGAACTTAAAAACATCCTAAATAAAAAAAACTTATTTTGAAATGTTATTAATAAAATTATACAGAATTATTCACTCTAGTAGGTATTTAGCAGTAATCCAAGCAGGGTAGACACAGACAAGTGATCGAAACCAAGCAAAAAATAAACCGAATGATAGTTTCATCCCAAACTTTCTGACTATATGCTTATTATCATGTATGGAAGTGGTTATTTTGTTGTAAAACAAAGTGTATTGGTATATATGTTAACATCAAATCCCTTCCCCTATCCTTATCAGTGTAATGTTTGAGATGATACTGCCCTACTTAATAAATGTTCTAATAATTTAAACCTCATGTACATTAAATAAAATTAAAAAAAATAATAATGTGGTACTTCTAATTAAACAGATTATTATTAAACAATTATTAAACATGCAATAAATATTTCCTAACTACCACAAAATACCTACTTTTAAAAAAGATAAGAACAAATTTGAAATTCAACAAATATAAAGAAAAAAAGTGTAAGCTAAAACAATTGCAATAAATAATAGTAAAAGAATAAAAATAATACACAGTGGCAAACTTTAAATGTAGATTTTTTAAGTATTCTCACAACAGCAGTAGGTCAAGAGCAGCTCCAAAAGGCATCTAATCCAGATTTTCACAATTATTTAAAAAGTGTTATCACACAAATCACTTATACCAAAATCTTACTGGAACTTTCTGAATCCATCTAGTTATCTGGACTTTAATTAAACAGAGAAATATTTAATATTAAGCTCAGCAGATAAATAAATAAAAAAATCATATGTCCTTTCTATTCTGGAAAGAAATTACATGAAAATATATTTACAGAGTGTGCCACACTCCACACAGGGTTATAAAAATGCGTAATGCAGAAAACATGTTGAAGATGCAATATCATGACTAAAGTTGATTGGTGGCATATGTGCTAAGATTATAGAGTTCTAACAAATTTGACATCTAAACATTTAATCATATTTAATGCTCCAATTCCTTATTTTTATTAAGAAAGGCCAGTTTCCTCTCCATTGGTGTTTTTTTTTATCCAAAGTCACAGACATTTTTGAATAGAAAATGTAAAAAAGTCAAATAACACATTTCATTTCTGCACTTTTAGATACAATGACTATTGATTATATATACATCATAGGAGTAACACTAAAATGAGAACCAAAAGTTACAGATTTTGGTTCAAACTTTCATTTCTTGCTAGAAATATGTAATACACTCACTGTGTACAATTCATGTATAATAACATATTGGTATACATTAGCATGAAATAGTACAGCCTGTATTTAGACTAAATATATTAGTTTACTCTTAGGTTTATCAATGTATTTGTGTTGACTTAGTAGCTAATAATATTAAATTAACTTCAGTTTGTTATGGACAGCATTTAATTTGTTCAAAATGTTAAAATATTCTCCTCTTGTCTGTGAATTCAAAAAAAAATTAATAGAAGGTTTTTGGAGAAAAACTGTGTAACTCATATAATGGCTCATGTACAAAAATGGATCTAGTTTACCAGTTGCTTCTTACACTGCATCCACAAAATACTGCATATACTAAGGGTTAAAGAATTTCTCACAATTCATCTTTTAATTCTCAAGAAAGCCTCCAGCGTAGGTCAACACTTTTTAATAACTGCAGAAACAGCCTATGTACAAATCTCTCATTTTCAGTCACACTGGATGGCTTGTTTGAACATCTTTGATGCCATCCAAAGGTGATTCTCAATAATCTCATGGTACCACTCCAAAACTCACATTAGTGAGGACTCCACATTTTGCATTCAACACACAACTCAACTCACACTAATACCACAGTATGACACTTTCTTTATGTTGTTAACTTCCTTCACAGTTGGTGTTCATCAATAGATTGATGGGAGACCAGAAAGACAGTCATCAACCAACTTTTACCACAATGTGCTCCCACCACATGAATTACTGAGGTGATAAATTGGAAGATTTCAACTCTGCATTTCTGACCTCCCCATTATAGGATTGGATTATCATAGAAACTACAAGGAAAGCAAGCTTACAATGCACACCTATCCAAATACTAACTGCCCCCTCCACCTCCAGAATGTTAAACATGCCAGACTGGGATGCACTTATGGGTACCCATCCATTTGTCTGGGTTAATCTTAAAGGAAGCAAGGCTTTCACTCTGCTTGACTTGCAGAAGCAATTTGTTCCAGACATGGGGTAACAATTGAATAAAGAATCTATCTCCCCAACTTGTGCTTTATTTGTAGGTGGAGGTTCAGATACAAAGTTTATGTGTTTCTGTAGCCAATTTGTCTTACACGATGCAAGATATCTATTAAGGTGTGATCACCAATGATGCAGAATGTCAAGCATTGACATTAGGACAGGAGATTATAAACAGGCAATGTATAGAGATAGATGCCTTGGTATGTAAGTGTTTTATAAAAATAATATTATTGATAAAGAATCTTTGGGGGCCTTTTTTGCTGCAGGGTATATCTAGCCTGGTACACACCAAATGTGTCTAATTCAGACAAAGTACAGAGAGATAATAACATTCTTTAATGTAGAAGAGATTTCTTGCAATTAAATGGAAACTTTTTTTTGAGGTGAGAACTCATGCCACACAAAAACATCTGCTACAAATTCTTAAAACACCCTCGATGCATGTTTTTTCTCCTGGTCATGTAGGTGCTGCCTAGCTATTTGACTTGATTCATTACCATGTGGTGATGATTTGACAGATCATTGTCTTTTATAACTTGAGAAAAACATATGGTTTCATATCTGACAATAGATATATGTAAACACAATGATTTTTGGACAATGTTATTCACCTAACAAGTCGGCTTAGGCTAATGAGTTCATACATAAGTACTAAGCAAATGTCAATCAATCATTACAAGCCTTGCCAATGAATCATATTCTGATGTTCCCTCCAGCCTGAGGAAGGAAAGCATATGAAAGATCAGGTAGAACTTGAAGTTCATAGGTTCATAGGTTCATAGGTTCATACTAGGCTATCTGCCCGAGGGCATTTACAAGCCTAGCCCATAGTTTTGTGGCTTACGCCACCCCTTTAGTATGGGGAACTATACCCATTATTTTGCTGTGCCTCTGTTGAGCAGTGACACTGAGGTAATCCCTGGGGTATATCTGCGATCTCCCATCCATTGGTCAAGATTTCTCTTGAACAAGGCCAGCGAGGTGCTCTGCCTCACATATACCGGGATTTTATTCCACAGCATAGGGAGTCTTTGGGTGATGAATCTATCCCTCCAGCACGTCCTATTAATAGCCGTGTCGAGGTTTAAGTCTCCGCCCTTGTGACTCTGACGGATCTAGATTTTTTGAGGTGAAGCATATTCATCAAATCTGGGTTTGACATGGCCTGGTATGTTAGGCAAAGGTCACCTCTGAGCAAGCGGTAAGCGACTGAATAGAGCTGGAGTTCTTTCAGTCGGGCAGCATAGGACAGATGTTTGAGACCCTTTATCCTTTTGGTGAGGAACTTTTGTGGCCTCTCCAGCTGCTGCAAGTGTCTGGTCAGATACATTCCGAATGGGGCATTGTACTCAATCATTGGTCTGATGAGTGATGAGTATAGGGAGACTATGACCTCCCTTGATCTAGATGAGAATCCCTTCATGATAAGGTGGGCAATGTAGAAGGTCTTCCTAACTACTTTAGCTACATGGGTGTCGAATGACAGACTACTATCAACCTGGGTCCCCAGGTCCCTGATAACTTCTTCTGTGCTCAGTGGATTGCCACCTATTTGGTAGCTAGGGGTAACCTTGTTTTTCGAAGGGTATGACTATGCATTTTTTGGCATTTAACTTTAGGCCATGGCTCTGGCACCAGTTATCTGTTTCTGTGAGACCCTTCTGTAGGATATCTGTGTCAGATGTGTTTTCTACTATGGCCCAGTTTGCAGTCATCTGCAAACTTTGTCAGCCATAACCCTCCTGTGTTTGCTTGTACTGGAAAAGTAGATGCCAAACAAGAGTGGGCCCAGGACTGAGCCCTGTGGTACACCACTTGTGACAGGCTTTGAGTCTGACATGGCGCCAGCAACTCTGACCCTGTGGGTTCTGTCACTCAGCCAGTTTGCAACCCATCTTGTGATGTATGGGTTAACATTTAAGCTGATGAGTTTTTCAATGATACCCGAGTAGGGTATTGTATCGAAGGCCTTCGCCAGATCGAGGTAGGCTGTATGGACTGCCTTTCCCTCATCAATGGCTTTGGTGACTGTTTCGAAAAAGTCAACCAAGTTTAGAAGGCATGATCTGCCTTTGACAAAGCCAAACTGAGATGGATCCAAAGTCTGCAAATTCCCTATGTCTTTATTTATGAGGTCCATTATGATCCTCTCCATGGCTTTGCAGATAAGGCTTGTCAAGCTAATGGGCGGTAATTTCCAGGGTCGGTGGAGGCACCGCCTTTGTGAAGTGGGACCACAGTTGCAGTGCGCCACTCCTGGGTACGTATCCAGAGGTAAGACTATGATTAAACAGCTGTCCTAGCTGTGGGTTTAATTCCTCATTGAGTTCAGTGGAGCACACAGCCGGGGACACCATCAGGTCCCATGGATGCTGTGTTTTTGCTTTGGAGAGAGCAGTTCTCACTTGGGCGTTGGAGATGTTTGGGGGCTGCAATCGCTTGGTATAGATATCTCTCCTTTGGGGAGGGGAGAAGTTTGCACTGAACCTGTCAGCCAGTATGTTGGCAATGTCTGTAGGATCAGTAATCTTCACATCATTTTGAACTAGTTCTGAGCATATCTGGGAGTTTCCTCCCAGGTTTCTAACATAGCTAAAGAAGGCCTTATGATTGTCTTTTGAGTCTTTAGCTATTTTTCTCTCAAAATTTGCTTTGGATGATTTTATGAGAGCTCTTAGTTTTTACTTATAGTGATCAAGGGTGTCTTACCTTTTAAGGATTTTGCTCTATCTTGTAGTAGCTTCCTCCTTTTGTTGTAGAGTTTGTTTATGGCTGGGGTCCACCAGACTGGACGCTTGCCTTTGGTACAAAGAGTCTTTGTTTTGCTTGGGATTGCCTTATCCAGGCAGTCCTGCAGGTGCTGGTAGAAGGCATTTGTAAGTGATTCAGTGGCTTGAGTACTGTTTTCTGCCAGCTCGGGGCCTTAAAGGAGACCACACTAGTCTTTAGAAGTGTGAAGTCGGCTTCGAGAAGTTCTTTACTGTGGTCTTTTTATTTCAGGTGGGGGTGGGATGAGGACCTCCAGCGAGATTAGTTTGTGATCTGATCTCACCAGTGAGGGTATACTTCGGTGTTGAACATTGTGCTCCCATGTTCGTGATGATGAGATCAAGTATGTTTTCTCCTCTTGTGAGGATGGTGACTAGTTGTTCCATGGCATTTGAGTTTATGAATTCCAGGAACTTTTGGGCTAGGGTGTTTGGGCTTGAGTAGTGTTCCCAGTCTATATTAGGGTAATTGAAGTCACCTAGTATGATGGTGTTTGGTGATACATTTATCCCTCTAGTGTTTTCAGGAAGGCCATGTGAGGTTCCTGAGTTTGTGAGGGTGGCCTGTAACATGCTACAATTTGTAGAGCAGTCTTGCCTATGGTTAATTGCACCTGGATGGTCTCCGATGCATCGTGCGTTGCCACCAGTCTTGAGGTGTGGGTGTCTTTGATGAATATGGATACCCCACCTCCTTTCTTGGTATTGTCCGGATTTTGGGGCGGAACGCATGATAAGAGGTAAAACCTGATAGTGCTGGGGTGCTCTCAGGAGCCTTGAACCAGGTTTCTGTCACTGCACAGACATCGATGTTCTCCATACTGAGAAGGGCCTCGAGTGCGTGCATTTTGAGATTTAGACTTCTGGCATTGAGCAGCATTACCCTTAGTTTTTTCCTTTTTGTGTTCTAGGGTGGTAGGTTTAGAATTTGAGCCTTGCCTAAAAAGGCACTATGGGGTGGCAAGAGCCTTTGCCAATATCCGAATCCCAGGGTGACAGGTGCAAGCCGTCCCTTGAAGCAGCGTGGCTTGTCCAGCATGTCATCCCAGGCAGACAGACATTGGATCCCCTTTGAATGACACCAGAGTTTAAGCCAATTGTTAAAGCTGATCATCTTATCTCTGTATTGTGGCATCATTCTTGGTGAAGGTAGGATACTGCTCAAGGTCAGGGTCATACCTGCCTGGGCTACATAATCAGAGAGCTCCTCAATGTCTCTTTTCATGTAGTCCAAGGAGGTACGTCTCAGGTCATTTACACCAGCGTGGACAATGACTGAGTCGTATTTGTACCTGCTGTTGAGAGACCTGAGTGCTTGCGTTATGTGGCGGATTCTAGCGCCCGACAGGCAGCTTACTGTGACCTTCTGCTTACTCAGTCTGGTGAGCGGGACGTCAGTGTGTCTGACTATGGAGTCACCAATGACTAGTGTGTCTGGCATTGTGTTTGGCCTTAAGGGCTGTGACTGTTTGACACTCTGACTGTGAGGTCTATGTGTTGCAGGTGTTGTGTTCTGAGGTGGTGGTTGTTTGGGTGTCTGCTTTGGTGGCCTCTGCTGTTTTGGTAGATTTTGATCAGAGCCGAGTATGTCTTTGTGTGTTTATGTGTATGATTTGAGGTTGTGATGGTACTATGTGAAACTGGGTCTATAGTGTGTGTGGTAACCTTCTCCTCCTGACTGGTCTTGCCAGTCCTATGTTGAGAGAGCTCAGCCTCCAGTTTGGCCGTATAGTTGCATCTCTCGCATGTATTTGTGTTTTGTGGGAGGAGGAGAGGGTTGTCTGTGTACATGAGGCAATTGTAACATTGCCTCAATATTCCCAGGTTCACCAGCTGAGCAGGAGAGGACACTAGCAACTGATCCCTCGACATGCTAGAAGGACTAGACAAAAACTTTAAAAAACATTCCGGGGGACGTGGGTGACCGAGAAATGGGGGGTTGCCTTTTTGGGGTGCTATCTATAAGATTGCCGTATCAAGGTAATAAGTACTGTAGGAGCAAGTGCTAGGTTTAACAGATAGAGAAAAGTCTACTTGGAGTCAAGTAGAGATGATCTTTTTAGGTATTAGAGAAAGTGCTAGTAACAGGGATGCTTAAAGGTAAGATTGAAAAGAATGCACTCTGCAGTGTGCACTAGAGAAGTTAGATATGAAAGTAGGTAACTTGAGTTTTACCTGTTTAAAAAGTTAAGGTTTAGTGGAGAGTTACTATTTTTAAAACAGTAAGATGGACTGAAAGGGGTGGTTACTTTTGTATTTTGGTGCTATGAAATACTGTAGGATGGCCAATAAATTTAAATAATTGAAGGGTGGGATTTCAAAAGTGATGGTTTTGTGATTACTCACATAAGCCAGTGAAAGTAGAGAGAAATGAGATATATGGTCAGATTAACATAAGAGGCGGGCAACTAGAAAGACAGTGGTATTTAACAAGACAACTTAAATGGGTGTGAGGGAGGGAAAAAATTCTGCCTGACTCAGAACAGAGAGAGCTGTGGTCTCTTTTGAAGTTTTAATATGCTGTTAGAACAGAATGCAAGCAAAACACAAGATAAAGAAAACAAACTACAGTATTCAAAATATAGAAAGGCAATACAGAAATACAAAAAATAACAGCAAACTAACCTTTCCTTCACAGCAAAGTGTAGCAGAGTCTGGATGAGCCTTTCTGGTAAAGCCAGATGTTGCCCATCTAAGTATCTAGATTTACCTTAAAGTTGGCAGAGATGATACTTTTAAAAAACAACAGGATAATGTTCCAGTACCAGCAGGTAAAAGTCAAAATAGGCCGAACAGCAAGATAAATTCAAGTAGTCCAAATAGTGGATTAAGTTGGAATCAGCCAAACCACACAAGTCATCTCTCAAATTATAATGGTTTATTTAAGCACCAAAAACGAGCTTTTCATTGGATCACGCTCCAACTTCCTCAGAAAAACCAGTAAACAGTGTCTCACTACAAGTTGTTAGCTTATATACAAAATCATTTTAAAATCACATGGTCAACAATTGCTGATTAGTATTAAGTTAAATATTGACACAACCCCCCCCCCCCCATTTTTTATAAAAACCTAAGATGTCTCAATAAATTATTTGACAAATTAACAACAGTAAAATAGAATATAAACTACTGCCCAAAATAGCATAACTTTGATCCTACCAGCAACGCTGTATGCCGAAGATAAACCTTGCCCCCACACAGTGTTAGTATTTGGAAAATGGTAACTAATTGTGGCTAGCACAACACCACAATGTGTTCATAGCACAATGTCAATAACACATAGTCACCTAGTAGACGGTTTCAGATGGTTCTGCAAGTACCACTGTAGTGCTTTGACCAGACATGCATAAACCAGTCCCAGTTGTTAATTGGCTCAGTTTCTCCTGGACCTGGAATGGTTGCTGGATTTCCGATCCTGTTCCTCCATGGGGGGTGAGGCTGGGTCCCGAAAATTTGGAACCTTGACTACCTCTTCAAGATTACTGGATTTTTGATGAGCAGCAAGTCGTTCACTACGTCTGACTGGGTCCAAAGAATCTGCCAATTCCTTAGTAGTATTATCTTTATGACAAGGCCTCCCACCCCGTTCTGATTTGTTGGAAACAGACACCCCTGCCTTCCATGTTCTAAAAGACAAAAAATTGCCTTGGGATACCGGGGGTTTCAGGTAAGCCATGCCATCCTTGTACACTTTAATATCCCTTTGCAATTTCTTGATTTTAGTGGAAGTACGTTTTGAAATGAGCTGGTCAATACTGCTATAGGTATGGTCATATTCAAACCTGTACCTATGGAAATGTAAGTCATTCTTTATTTCCCAATCCAGTTTATTAATATCCACTAACAAATTGTCAGCTGCCATCTGGTAGTGGTTACTAATAAGGTCCATTAGTTTGAATCCATGTCTATCAAAAAGACAAATTAACTCCCGGTGAACATGGAAGGCGGGGGCGTCTGTTTCCAATGAATCAGAACGGGGTGGGAGGCCTTGTCATAAAGATAATACTACTAAGGAATTGGCAGATTCTTTGGACCCAGTCAGACATAGTGAATTACTTGCTGCTCTTCAAAAATCCAGTAATCTTGAAGAGGTGGTCGAGGTTCCAAATTTTCAGGACCCAGCCTCACCCCTCATGGAGGAACAGGGTCGGAAATCCAGCAACCTGTCCAGGTCCTGGAGAAACTGAGCCAATTAACAACTGAGACTGGTTTATGCATGTCTGGTCAAAGGAATGTACTATTTAATTCTAGAAAGGATTTTAGGATCTATAATTTTTCAGACTATGTGTTTGAGAATGATTTAGTGGATTTGTTGGCCAAAGGTTTCTCCTATGTGCCCTCAAGGAGGGCTGATGTGGGTACCTCCATTATTGACTTAAAGCTTTTTGTAAGAAAGTTAAATTTACAGTTATTAATGGGAAATTTCACTAGTGTCAGGGGTGAGTTCCTTTTGGCAAGCACATACAATCCACCATTGCATCCATCTTTAAATCTATTTGAACAGATTTGTGAGTTAGACATAAGACATGCCCTGAATAAAACTCTACCAAAAAAAAAATTGCAGGTATAACATCAGCAAGGATGAGAGATTACTTTTAGATTCACTGGTCAATTTTTCAGTAAGGGTTATGCAACCCGACAAGGGCGGAGGTCTGGTAGCCATGGAAGAGTTCGACTATGTAAAGATGATGGAGGACATTCTTTCCTCCGAGCCCTATAAAGAGGTTTCTAGGAATGAATTGAACATAGTTAATGCCAGAGTTTCCTCTTACTATGGCAATATGTTTGTCAATGGATCCATTGATTTGGACTTACTGAATTTTATATCTCCACCTATGTATAAAATTCCTATTATATTTGGTTCACCGAAAATTCATAAGAATCCACTGGATCCACCTATGCGACCCTTAGTTAGTGCTAGGGGCAGCATTACTTATGCTAGCACCAAAGTAGTGGACACTATACTAAAGAAATATTTGGCAACTGAACCTCAAATTTCAAAAGATTCTTGGTCTTTTTGTCCATGATTAACCAAACACCTTGCAGTGAAGATAGTTATTTTTAACAGCCGATGTGAAAGACCTATACACATCTATCCCCCACCCATTTGCCTTAGACTGGATTCCAGTTATGTTGTCCAAAAAAGGGGCCCCTGCAAAAGAAATTCAACTGGTGAATGAACTGTTGGACATTATATTGTCCAACAATGTTGTTTCTTTCAATAACAGATTTTATTTACAGTTGATTGGAGTACCGATAGGTACTCCTTGTGGTGCCAGTGTGGCCAACTTGGTCATGGCTTACTGGGAGAGGGAGTTTATTTTAACTAATCCACTGTTTTTGAGTAAGGTTGTGTTATATACATGATTTCTTGATGACATCTTTATTATCATGAAAGGAGACGAGGAGTCATCCATTTCTTTGGTGGACATGTTCAATTCTTCCACAAATTTTTTACAATTCACTTACAATTTTTCCCTTGATAGGGTAGCTTATTTAGACGTGGACCTCTTGAAGGATAAAGAAAAAGGTTGTTTTGTAGCCAAAATCCATAGGAAGGAATCGTTTTCCAACAGTTACGTTCACTTTGACAGTTGTCACCCTTTCTTCCAAAAGCGATCTATTTTAAAGGGTCAGCTTGTTCGAGCTACCCGCATGGTATCTAGGGACTGTGATTTTGTGGCAGAATGTGCCTTTATGGTGGAACACTTTTCTAACAGGGGTTACCCTCAAGACCTAATTAACAATCTTTTTTTACAGGAGGTCCACAATAAGAAAACTACTGGGGTATATGTACCAATTTTAAATCAAAAAATCCCAGACAAAGAAACCTTTATAGGGAGGAAGAAAGTAGTTTTTCCAATGTCCAACAGTTTCATTTTAACTTACAGTTTGGATGCCAGGGAGATATTTGCTGTCATATTGAAGAACTGGAACTTAATTACCCAGGATGATTCTATTTGTAAATCTTTGATAGAACTACCCCAAATAGTGTTCAAGAGAGGCTTGAATATTAAAGGTATTTTAGAGCGAAGACCTAAGAATCTAAGTAACAGAAATGGGATGTTTAAGTGCAATATGTGTCACTACTGCAGCCGTATAAGGACAGGGATGAGATTTGTTATTAGGAATGAGGTGTTCGACTTAATGGGTAGATACAATTGTTGCAGCACACAAGTGGTGTATTTGGCTCAGTGCTCCAGCTGTCCTGCATTCTATGTCGGAAAAACCAACAGAAAATTACAGGAAAGTATATATGAGCACTCGTATGCTATTAGAAAAGGCAAGATGGACAATGCTTTAGCTAGACATATAGCTGAAAATCCAAGCCACCATTTTTTGTTTGGTATTATTGACCAGGTGAAATCTGATTTTAGAGGGGGACTTACCTCCCTGTATCTGGGGAGTAGGGAGTTATCGTGGCAACTTAGGTTGGATGCTTGCCACGCTCCAGGTCTCAATGGTATGTTGTCCATTACTTGCCTTTTAAAGCTTAAAAGGTTGATTAGATAATAATAAACAAAAAAATAAAAAAAAACCTTTCTAGAAGTTTACCAGATGCTGCAATTTTGTTGTTGGTTAACCCATTTATCTGGTCACGAATCCTACTTGGAACGAAGTAGTTTATTTAGTAGTTATCCACTCACAAGTACCAAGAAACAAACTGGAAAAATGTTAACCCAGAAAAAAGTCCTCAAACAATCAAATGCACACAAAAGTCCTGAGAACATATACCAAGCAGAAACTTGCTATATCAAATAATTCTTTGAAAAATGTTCTCCTTGAGCAAAAAATGTTCTCCTTAAGCAAGTCTTGTAGAATAAAAACACAGCTTTATTACGAAAATGCAGTAGGTAAGCGCTTTCATGGGTGATACCACGAGGGTTAAGAGTGATAAAGATGCCGAACCAAGGTGAACGGCAGCCTGATTTATTACTCAAATGGCAACAACTAAACCTTGAACTAAGCTTTAACTATATTCGCCTTCTTATTGATAATGCGGATAAAGAAGAGAGCTTGTTGATGGAAAAAATTACTGAACAACAACTGAATTTGTATCAAAGTTATCCTAGGGACACTGTGTATGAAAAACTTAAAATTGTAGTTGATTCTGTCTCACTGTTTGAAAAAGGATTAGTGAGGCAGAAACTCAGCAAATTAGCAAGGGACAGAAACGATTTTAAGGTGGGCCATGTGTTTATTTGGCCAATATATGTTGAAGGGAACTCTGAACGTGATGACACTACCTTAAATAAAGAGCAACTGAGAGGAGAAGGAAGAGCGCATGACGTAGCTACAGGGGCGAGACCGAAAACTAAAAAACAGTTTGAGGCAGACCAACATGTAACTCATGCTACTCAATCGAGTGAAGGCACTTCTAAACAAGTGAATACTGATAACAACCTGGTCGCAGACAAGCCTATGAGCACTTCTGGTAAGCAACACATCCAAAGTCTACCAGAAAGTAATTTTTAATAGAGACACCAGAATTGCCAATTTTACCGATCAAGGTAGCATCGGGGAGATTAGGTCATGAGAGAGGGAGATCATAGAGCAGGGGCCAAATGAAGAGGAAAGGTTTCCAGGATCAATCAGAAACCCACAATGCGAAGCACCAATGGCAGAACTAATGGAAGCGGATACACTGGTATGGAACATTTCATCCAGAATATTGACAGTCCATGAAAAGAAACTTTTGGGGAAGGGTTTATCTTTTATTCTCACCCAGAGGACAGAGGTAACTAACAATATTTTGGACATTAAGAAATTTACAAGAAATGTAGAATTTAAATTGTTGTTTGGTAATGAAAGTGTGCATGATAAATCTGTTTTGAAAAAACTAGTACATATATTCCTCCAAATAACCCAGTTGTGGAAGTTTTCAACAGTTTATGTGAGCATGAACTATATGAAAAATTATATGTGAATAAGAGTAAAAGTAAGAGATATAATTTATCTAGAAAGGAAAATAAGGCATTTCAATTGTTAAAGAATAATACATCCGTAGTGATAAGAGCAGCTGACAAAGGAGGCCCTACTGTTATAATGGACAGACCATATTATGACTCACAGATGTTGAGTTTATTGCAAAATGAAAATGTTTATGAACTTGTTACTGCTGTTGAAGTAGAAAATGTTAAGTATGGATTTCAAACACTTTTATATGATTGTTTATTAGAGCAACGAATTACCAAAGAACAATATGACTATTTTTTGGTAGAGAAGCCATTAATTCCTATAATACAAGGTACTCCAAAAATCCACAAGGATCCAATACATCCCCCCTAAGGCCCATTGTCTCAGGGAGGGGATGGATAACGGAACCCATATCAATTTATATAGAGAAAATGTTAAGGCCTATAGTTAATAAAAATGAAGTGATTTTAACAGATACCAAGCAATTCTTAACTGAGTTATTTAGATACACTGAAGTTTTTTCAAAGACCAGTGAAACACTGTTAATGGTAACATTGGATGTCAACTCCCTATTCACCTCTATCCCTAACGACATAGGAGTAGAGATGTTACGTGAATACTTAATGTCAGAAGGAACATACACAGCTAGTAGAGTAGAACTTATATGCTTATTAATGGAACAAGTACTAGAGAACAACATCATGATAATCAATAATAAGACCTATAGACAAAAAGAAGGTGCAGCCATGGGCACTTCAAGTGCGAATAGTTATGCAAATATAGTAATGGCTAACTGGGAAAGGAAGTGGATAGTATTTGAGAAGTGGCAACAAGTTAAATTCTATAGACGCTTTATAGATTACCTCTTTTTGTTATGGCAGGGTACAGAGCCAGAGCTAATGTGTTTTCACAAGAGCTTGAATGAGAGCACTACCTTTTTAAAATTTGAGATGAGTTATTCAGAAAGTAATATCACCTTCCTTGATGTAATGGTGAACAGGGACCTACAAGGGAGTTTCTCAACCCAAGGTATATAGAAAGGAGTGCTACAAGAATACATATATACATAGAGGGAGTATGCACCCCTAACATATTTTTAAAAATGTTATGAAGGGGCAAGCATTAAGAATTTCAAGATTAACAGCAGAAGAGACAGCATTTGAAAATGAGATAGAAGATTTGAGTGGGAAATTCTTAAAAAGAGGTTATAATCACAATGAAATACAAGAAGTAATGGCAGAAGTTAAGACTTTGAGGCCCACAAAGGGCAAACCTTATTTCTCACAAGGAGAGTGTCAGATGATGAGAAAAACAGATATATCCTACTCAGATAGTTAAAATAGCCACGAATTATAGGTCTGATGTTAGGATTATGAAAGATATTGTGAGGAAACATTGGCCTGTACTTACAAGTGACCTGCATATAAGAGAGTTGGTTGGAGAAGAACCAGTATTTTGCTATAGAAATAAGAAGTCACTAAAAATACACCTTTGTTATCTTAGTGCATAGAAGAAAGCAAAAGACAAAGAAGAACATGTAGGAACAATACCATGTGGTAAGTGTAACCATTGTAAATGGATAGATTATAGTAATAAATTTGAACATCCTGATATAAGAATAGAGTTTACATTTAAAGTTACGGCCACTTGTAGTACTCAACATATAGTATATTTAGCTATTTGTAACGTGTGTTCATCTTACTATATAGGTAAGACGAATAGGGAATTTAAAACAAGGATAAGAGAACATTTACTAAGCATCAGGAACTTAGATAAAACTAATGCTTTGGCCAAACATGTGTTGAAAATGGGTTCCATACATCATTTCAGATTTATGGTAATTGAAGTAGTTAGTGAAAATTATAGAGGGGGAGACATAATTAACAAAACAGAAATGTCAAAAGTAAGGTGGATAGTCAGGTTAAGAGGCAACAGAGGTAAGGGACTAAATGACAGGATACCATTAAAGCCAATACTAAATAACAGGTCTCTACATTAATGAGACCCAGTATGAATAGGAATTATGTTAGTATTGGATTAACCATGTATGTTAAATCAAAGTTATGAAGTTCATAACAGAATGATGCATATTTAGGATGAAATTGAAGTATGACATGGGAAACAGTTAAAGGATTCATTTTATTATTTTTATGTATGTATTTTATTATTTTTATGTATGTAATTCATATGTTTATATACTTGTATATGTGTTTTTTATATTAGTAATGTTTGAATAGAAACAATGCAAGTGATTCAAGTAGAGATTAATAACTCTTTAAAATGAATGGGTACGTACTATTGAATTGGTATTACCAATTTAACTTGCCTTATAAATAAGTGGATAGTATTGCCATTGTAATGGTCTGATGAAGTGGGAGGTAGTCCCATGAAAGCGCTTACCTGCTGCATTTTCGTAATAAAGCTGTGTTTTTATTCTACAAGACTTGCTTAAGGAGAACATTTCTTGCTCAAGGAGAACATTTTTCAAAGAATTATTTGGTATAGCAAGTTTCTACTTGGTATATGTTCCCTGGACTTTTGTGTGCATTTTATTTAGTAGTTAGGTTAGTTTATTACTTATTGTATTCAATATTATATATTTTACTAATACCAATTTATTTATTATTTATTTATTTTTCATATTTTTCATTTTTTATTAATATTGAATACTCCAGCAAATTCCGTTGGTAGGGCCGTCCTGTTTCAGGTTAGATCCTAGTAAGGTTTTACTCTATCTGCTTATGGTATTCTTTGGTTTCTTGGTTTTTATTTTTATTATTTTATGAAAAATAAATGAGTGGGTCTGGTGGCTTGGGCAAGTACAAGTCCGGCATTTACACTTTTTTCATGGTTGAGCTGTATTACTAGGATTGGGATTGAATCTAACAGCCATTAGATAGGAGTTAAACTGCACAATAGTATATAGTCCATACCAGCAGTATGGTTTTTAACTGTAGCTTGTATTGTTCTCATTTAGATTAGCATACATTTATTAGTCTTTATTTTTTATTTAACATATACTTCCGATGTTCTGGTTTTGCAGGGACATCTGCATGAAGTTTACCTTCAGAACACCATATGTGGATATCCATTTAGTCCGTTGTTTTCTTAGCTCCTGGCCCTTTAAGGTATTAAGGGTTTTTGTTTTCTTTTCCTGGTGAACGTAAGCTCAAAACTTGTTCAGTAAAACATTGGGTCCCCTATATGACGAGTGGTTATTTTCCGATAATAGGAGATTTTTATAACTGTAGATTAAGTATATCATCTTGTATTTATTAGGATTACTAGAGTGGTACTTGCAGAACCATCTGAAACCGTCTACTAGGTGACTATGTGTTTTTGACATTGTTCTATGAGCACTTTGTGATGTTGTGCTAGCCACAATTAGTTACCATTTTCCAAATACTAACACTGTGTGGGGGCAAGGTTTATCTTCAGCGTACAGCGTTGTTGGTACGATCGAAGTTATGCTATTTTGGACAGTAGATAATATTCTATTTTACTGTAGCTAATTTGTCAAATAATTTATTGAAACATCCTAGGTTTTTTTAAAAAAACGGGGGGGAGTGTCAGTATTTAACTTAACATTTATCAGCAATTGTTGACCATGTGATTTTAAAATGATTTTGTATATAAGCTAATGACTTGTAGTGAGACACTGTTTACTGTTTTTTCTGAGGAAGTTAGAGCGTGTTCCGATGAAAATCTCATTTTTGGTGCTTAAATAAACCGTTATAATTTGAGACAACTTGTGTGGTTTGGCTGATTCCAACTTAATCCACTATTTGGACTACTTCAATTTATCTTGCTGTTCGGCCTATTTTGACTTTTACCTGCTGGTACTGGAGCATTATCCTGTTGTTTTTTCATCAGTATTTTTTGGTTTCTGAGTTTTTCATTTGTGAGAGATGATACTTTACTTGACATGTGATGGAAGTTAGCTCTAGAGGTCATGAATACATTAGGACATGAATCTGTCCCAATAATGTATCTTATTTATCTCTCAGTAAAGGCTTAGTTATGTGGAGAAATAGGAGGTCAAGGAGGGCTGGATCTTTCATGGCTCTGCAGGCTAAAGAGAATACCATGGATAGCTGGATCTTTCATGGCTCTACAGGCTAAAGAGAATACCATATGAATAGTTGGATCTTTCATAGCTTGAAAGGCTCCTCATAAAGACTATGAAAGAGTGAGTACAGAAAGCAGGTCCCAATTGTGTCCTGATAATGAAGGGTCTTGAGGCCATTGATCTTTAAATTAGGAATCACTTTGGTCTCTCAAGCTGAGTGATATGTTTTGACATATACATGCCTAAAGGGACATTATATTTAATAATAGTTCTAATGAGATATAAGTAGGTAGGAATTAAGACTCCTGTGAAAATAGAGGACTCAAGATGCAATATATTAAATTGCTATGGAAAAATGATAGTCAAAAGATAAGTAACTACCAACAAAAAATTCCTTGATCCCTTAAGACATTGTCTGTTTGCAGGGGAAGTGTCACCTCTGCAACATAATGTGAAAATGTTTTTTCATCAAAATGAACTATCTTACATTTTTTCACATTTAATTTGAGGCCAGTGTTTTTGCACCAGTTATTAGCATATGCTAACCCATCTTGGAGCAATCAAATATCAAACGACATCACATTTACAGATGTTGCAACTGTAGATACAGATGTTTCCAAATGTAGATAACCACAGGCCATAAGTATTGGCTTAGAGGTCTGACAAAGAGATGCCAAATAGACTAGAGCACAACACTGAACTCTGTGGTATGCCGTTGGTAATATTTTTGCTTCCAGATGTGGCCCATGCAACTCTAACAGCAGGAGTCTTGTCAGAAAACCAATTTGCAATATACCATACGACATATGGTTCATAGGTTCATAGGTTCATAGATTACTACTAGACTAACTGCCCTTGTGGGCCATTTTAAGCCTAGCCAATTACCCCTTGTGAGAATCAAACCCTGCACCTTGTGGCTGTAAGGTAAACCCCTTAACCATTATGCCAGCCTCCCACAAAATAGAAGTCACTCCCCATTGGGGAATCGAACCCCGGTCTCCCGCGTGACAGGTGGGGATATGGATTTATATTCACATTTTAACACTATAAACAATGCCTGTATGGGGAATATTATCAAAGGTCTCAGTCAGTCCAGACATCCTGCATGTACTGCATGCATTTCATAACTGCTATGCACAGCTTTGATGACTTTTAAAAGAAATTGACTAGAATGAATGTTAAATGGGGGTCAGAATTACCATATTTATTAATGGCAATCAGGCAAACTGATATGTTTTCATGGCTCATAGATGAGGTGTTCCTATGGTTTGAGATGGCTGAGAGAACTTGTTCCATAGCAATTACATGGGGTGCTGAGAATATGGAATCCATAGAATAGTTATAACTGTGGGTGGTATACATATTTGTTAGCTAGACTATTGGCTATTTTCTTTAATACAGAGTGGACAATATTATTGATGACTAGCTTTGAATATCACTGGGTGTTAGTTCTTAACATCCTAGAATACTTAATGAAAGATAAGTAAGTATTTTTGTTGCCATGGCTAGTTTAAGTTCATACTCAGTTTTGAGCTTCCTATTAATACCCTTAAGCTCTTCAATAGTTAACTGAAGTGTGCTCTTAAGGTGCATAAAATGAGAACACTTATTCACATTAAGTAATTTATTTCTTATAATATATAGTTTATTGATATAGATATTCCACCATAGGGTTCCTTCTTAATGTCTCATTATATTTGGTGCAGATAGGGTCCTTTTTATCAGTATAACTATTTAAGTGGTGGTCAAAGGCAGAGGCATAGATTTTGACTACGGCAATGGAGTCCATCACAGGATGAATGCAGTACAATTTATTCTGGTAATCAAGTAGTCGATGAAGCTCTGATTTTGAAAAGTGCAGAAACACGTGTATTTGAGAGGAAGTACCACCTGTTATAATAAAATGCCTTATTCAGGTTCTGATTTAATGAGGGATGACAACATATGTTTGCAAGAAGTGGTCACATTTGTGAGGACTAGATCAAGGGTATCTGAGCTCCTAGCAGGATAATTACTATTTGTGCAAGGGAGTTAGCATTCATACAATCAAGGTAATGCTGGGCTTGTCAACCATTGGCAGTTTAGGTGTGTCAGTTTACTTATGAATAGCTGAAGTTTCCAATAGAAAGATGCTGGGTTTAATTTTTTCAAGGTGTTACGGCTATTGTGGTCATGAAAGTGCATAGAAGGTGTTCTATAGCTGTCTATGAAGTGGCTATTAATCTCTTTTAGTGTGAGTTGGACATGTAGCAGTTTGAATTTGGTCTTAAGAGGAATTGTTTATAAAGTGGTACTATCCTTTGGTAAATACTGATAGTCCTCCACGATTGCCAATAGGTCTCAGAGCAGGATAAGTAACAGAGTGCTTCCATTACATTGAAATTATATCTGTCTAACTACATATATAAAGATAAGTTGGATTTGCAGCATGGCTTCAATGTCTGGAATTTTTTATAAGACTCCTGGCATTAAACAGAGATACTTTAATGCATTCAGAATGAAACTTTACTAGGTAGTAATGCTGAGCAGATAGACTCTGCCTAATAAAGGTAGCACAGGGTCAGCAAACTTTAACCAAAATGTGAATGCCGTGGTTAAAGGGTGCAGACCATAACTGGTAAAGCAGGAAGGCTTGTCAACCATCGTGTTCTAAAATGACTCACACTACACTCCCTAAAATGACATCAGCTACATTGTCAATTATTGAATACAATTGTTTTATCTTTGAATCTCAACATCATTCTGGGGGATGACGAAATGCCACTCAAGATGAGCATCTTTCCTGCCATGAACAAATGCATATCAAGCTCAATCATATCCTTTCACATAAACATCTGCCTAGTGTGTCTAAGGTCATTCATACCTACATTGATCACTCCCAAGTCTATCATAGTTGCCAGTATGGAGGGATCTAACATTCCTTGTTACATCTTGGATATTGGCTATGGAAAGAGAGCTTACTGTCACACTGTTCATTGTCAGCTATTACTAAAACATCACCATGGGTGGATTTAGTTTCAGTGATCCATATGGTTTTGGAGTAGATTACCCTTATTACTCTTAGCTGCATGTGTACTGGTTGTTGGCATGCATGATGCTGTGTGAACCAATAGGTGAGGTTTCCTAGGTTTTAGTATGGGAGGTTTAGGCAGTGCTCTTTAACAAACTCAGTGTAAGTTGGTGTAGTGCAGATGCTCTGAGCTGCAGATGTGTGTGCATTTTGCTTATGAAACTGTTTTGAACTGAGAAAGTAGACTCTCATTTGAATAAATATCTACATCTCTCACATAGTGAATCACTGTGAAGTATCAATAAAGGGTTCTCTATAAGCTTGAGGCAATTGCTGTAACACTTCCAATCAAACTGTCTACAGAAGGGGGCAGGGGCTGGCTGAGATTGCTTAATGGCCAGTGTGGCTGAAGGGCTATGATAAAACAGGATAACCTGGTAATTGCCCATGGTATAGGACATAAAATGATAATGTAGTGGACTAGAAGACAGTGATAATATAGGATGCAGCGAAAGGTTACAGGCTTATGGGATGTGAGTACTGCAGACTGCGGGTATGATAAGTAATGCAATATAAGCAGCAGTAAGATATGGGAACAGTGATCAGTGACAAGTAGCAAGTTTAAACCATATAGCATTACCAAACATTTGTTCATTAACTGAAAGCAACAGCTTCAATTTCCATAACATTGGAACAATCAGTAGATGCAGCAATGCAAAAATGGCAGTGATCAAAAGTGACATAGCTAAATTATGTTATTTTTGTCTTTATCTATATTGGAGCAGTGAGCAATACATAGTCTAACCCAATGGATCTGGGTACAGTAACTGTAGACCAATAGATACACTTAGTCTGAACAAATAGTTCCAAGTGCAGTTGACTGTAAAGAAGATAGCTGTAATGCAGTGGCAATAGTGACAATAAGTTCATTTTGTTTCTGTCTACTTAGTAACTGGCAAAAGTGAAAGATTACTACTACTATCAGCACTGAAATATGATGTGAACAACAGTGCAACAGCAAAGTGCAGCAGTGTCATGTTACTTCAGCATAATAACACTACAGCTAGCAGAACCATAGTGCTAATTTCAATGATACAGCCAAACGAAGTGCAGTCAGTAAGTTAATAAGTTAAAAAGGAGTAGCAGTAAAATGAAAAGCAATCCCCATAAAACAACCATGTTGAGGCAGAGATCTATAATGTGGATGTGGAGTTTGCCTTAATTTTGTAGATTAAACTTGTGACCTGGATACCCAATATGATTAAAACTGCTTTATGGTGCTGTGCAGAGCTAAAAGCATGCAGAACTAAGCAAAGGTCTGGGTATTTAAAGCCTCTAAAGCTCCACACTTGCAGAAACTGGCCAATCAAAACCCAGTTGCTTCATCCTCAGTACCTGGCTAATCAAAAACAGGCACTCCAAACCCTCACCTAAGCTCAGGTAATTGTCAAATGGAAGCCTCTACTTTTACCAGATGCTGGAACACTGCAAACCTGGTTCTTGGAAGCCCAAGAAATCCTTCTAGTGCATTGACTCAGTTGGATCCCAGATGGAAAAGGGCTTTGCGGTCAGCTTTATGAGCACCATTGCATTTGAGCATAGTACTTTTGTTTTAGATAGTCATGTACAGAAGCACAATAATTTTTGTTATCTGGGTTCCTATTGCAAAACCCATGCTTGTTAAGCATGCCCTTCTGAGTTTCTGTATCATACCACAGTGTAATATAAGTGTCCCAGAAGAAGTAGAAAGTCTCTTGCTGCTGACCTGTCAGGAACTGTTCTCTATAGCCTCTGAGAACATTAGCTGTTTTGAGAGTTTATAAAAACAATACATTTCCTTTCTTCTATTCCGAGTGAGATTGAGATAACCCTCTTATTTAATGGCACAGTCACACTGCTCCCACAAAATGCTGCATATGAAGACATTTATCTGTACAACTCTTGCACTGTATTCTGTTTTCAATCTAAGTCAAGAATGGCTACACATAGGGCTATCAATTATTGAGGTTATCAGTTAAAAAATAATGTACAAGAAACATGCCGGGTTGATTTTCTGAAGAATTCAGTGATTTAAAATATATTTTCCATAGTGTGAATACTCAGCTAGTAGTGTTATTGCCACATATGCCTTCTTTGTGTTTACTGTTGCTGCTAAATATATCAGTCTTATGTTAAATTTTGTCTTGTCAGTGCAAGGATATTTTTTTAGAATACACAATTATGATTTTGATATTGCCAAGCATTGCTGATTGCTAATAACAAAAAAGTTATACAAAAAGTTTTGCTGCTCCCTTTGATTTTTGAATGGTCATTAGTTATGGTCACATATAGATAATAAGAGGATGCTTAGAAAGGATGCCAAATTCAACTTCTATTCCATGATTTTCAATGAAATGAAAAGAATGAAGAGATACCAGTCCGAAATTTAAAACAGTAGACAGATTTCCCTTTGAAAAATGAATCATTGTAACCCTCATATCACCCTGATAGCAGACACATGCATTTATAAAGCACTACACCATTCACTTCCTATAGGCTAAGCCATAAGTCATAGAAAATATATGTATCTGTACTTCAAAGGAGTACTTAATGGAAAATGGTGCTATAACTTACACTAGATCCCAAGTGCTAAACATTGCAATACTATCCTTTAATCATATTTTGATTGGACATAAGTAGGTGGTGGAAACAATGCCAAAAATTGATCTGAAATGTCATTGAATATCATCTAGAACTTTGGTGCTTTGCATAACAAACTAGCTGCAGATCAAAACATTGTATACACAGTTCAGTCATTACAGCAATTAATTTTTATATATTTTCATAACACAGCACTAGATAAGGTTGTCTGACAAAGTGAGGAAAAAATAAAATACTTAGTAACCACACTGCTTGCTTTAATTGCTCTAATAACTGATTTTGTTTAATGAATGCAGCAACTGAGCTAATTATCTTTACAAAGAAATGAGGCGCAGAGCTGAAATAAAATGAAAATATAATGAACTTGATTGTTAATTTTGCAAGAGGCGATACATTTTAAGACAACAGTGTACTGCAGCCACTGTGTTTCAGAAGGTTCAAGCAAAACTATTTTCTGACATGAAAGATTAGTATAAAACATCTATCATATCAGAAACATATTTGAGGAGAGGTATAACAACTTAATAAATATGATTTGGTTAGTAGCAATGGACTGAATGCAAATTAATTGTAATCAAAAGGAAAAAAGACATTATGTTATATGAAGTACAGGAGACATCTGATCCTATGGACCATTAAAAGCCAAGGGTTAGTAAGGCAATAATTGACCCTTTGACACAGGTTAAGTTTATCGTGAGTATACAATAACTCATTTCACTATTATATGCAGAAGAAGATTAAAACTATTGCTCTTCAAAAAATGCACACAGAATTCTAGCAGTATAGCATAACTTCATGGCACAAGATGCAGGATTCAGAGATAAGGTCTGCACTTAGGGTACCTGTAGTATAAGGGACAACTTGGGTGATGTGCTGAAAGATACATTATTCAGAAATGCAATTCCACATCAATCAGCTTATGGTCAGGTCACACCCCATGGAATAAATAAATGGTACACAGACTAACATTGTGCATCATTTATTTAAATGTCTTGAGAGGTCTACGGGAACATAGAAAAGTTAGGTCTCCTCTACAGACACAACTGCTTCCCAAGCACCTCTACCCATCAAACTCTTGCATCCACCTTCCTACTCCTCTCCCTTATGTATGGCACCCCTCTTTTCACCAATCTCCATCTTGGCCTTCGGTCCAAACTTGAATCCTGCTACCACAAGATCTCTACATTTGCAACCAATTCAAAAAACTCATCCCACCACTGCCACTCCCTCCTCACCCTCAATTGGCTTGAACTACCCAACTACCTCAGTTACCTACAACTCACTATTGTCCACAAGTTCATCTTTAAAACTGCCAAATGCCCAGCTCTTGCTACTTCCTTAAAATCTTACATTCCCAGCCGCTCACTCAGATCCAAAAACCAAAATCTCCTTCAGGTCCACAAACCTGCACGACCTCCTGGCTATCTACTGCTGTCCCACTCCTTAGCTAAACAGTGGAACTCTCTCCCCTCACACCTACACAACCTACCTAACCATACAAATTTCAAATCTCAGCTACTCTCTCATCTTTCTTCAAAATGGGAATGCCCTTGCCACGGTCCAACTTAAACCCCCCCATTCCACCTTGCACTGACTCATCCAACTACCTCTACTATTACCTCATCCCACCCAAAACAATCCCTCCCCTACTAAAAATTAATTTTCTCTCTAATATCTATTGTACTATATTCTCCAATATCAAATATACTATTACCCTCTCCATGCATAATATTTTCCTAACCTACTAATGGCTAGTAGCTATATATTTTCATAGCTTCATAGGTTCATAGGTAGGTACTAGGCTATCTGTCCAAGGGCATTTATAAGCCTAGCCACAGTGTGTCAGCTTTCACTGCCCCATTGATTAATTAACTGAGCCTCTGTCAAGAAGAACCAATAAAGTGATCCCAGGGGTGTATTTTCTGTTACCCATCCACTCGTCAAGGTTTCTCTTGAAGAGTGTTAGTGAAGGGCTCTGCCCAATGTAGTTAGGAATTTTGTTCCAAAGCATGGGGGGTCTCTGCGACAAGAATCTATCCCTCCAGCATGTTCTATTTATTGTTGTGGTGAGGTTTAGCTCACTAGAGCGAGTGGCTCGCAGTGACTTGGATTTCTTTAGGTGGAGCATGTCCATCAATTCTGAGTTGGACATGGCTTTGTAAGTCAGGCAGAGATCACCTCTGAGTAAGCAATATGCGACTGAGTACAGCTGGAGTTTTTCCAGTCTGGCTGCATAGGACATATGTTTGAGGCCAGTAATCCTCTTGGTGAGGTACTTTTGTGGTCTTTCCAGCTGTTGGAAGTGTCTTGTGAGGTATATCCCAAATGGGGTATTGTACTCTATGATGTGTCTGATGAGTGACGAGTAGAGGGGCACTATAACCTCTTTATTTTTAGATTCAAACCCTTTAGTAATTAGATGGGTTACATAGAAGGATTTCTTAACTACTTTGGCAATATGATTGTCAAAGGAGAGATTACTATCTACCTGGGTCCCCAGATCTCTTATTACCTCTTCTGTATTAAGGGGACTGCCACCTATGTGGTAATATATAGGTGTTTTGTTTTTCCCAAATGGGATAACTATGCATTTTTTGGCATTTAGCTTGAGACCATGACTTTGACACCAGGTGTCTGTCTCGGTAAGGCCCTTTTGGAGAATGTCCGTGTCAGCCAGAGAGTCAATTATGGCTCCCAGTTTGCAGTCATCGGTGAACTTGGTTAGCCATAGTCCTCCTGTGTTTGCCTGTACTTCTGAGAAGTATATGCCAAACAGTAGGGGTCCCAGGATCAAGCCTTGTGGGACACCACTTGTGACTGGTTTAGTGTCAGACCTGAAGCCCGCTATTCTAACCATGTGAGTTCTATCTGTAAGCAATTTGGCAACCCATCTCATGACATAGGGGTTTATGTTCAGGCTGTTGAGTTTTTCTATAATATCCGAGCGGGGAATGGTGTCAAAAGCCTTGGTGTGGTCAAGGTAGGCTGTGTGAACTACCTTCCCCTCATCTATGGCCTTGGTGACTGTCTTGAAGAAGTCAACCAGGTTTAGTAAGCATGATCTGCCCTTAACAAAGCCAAACTGGGTCAGGTCAAGTGCTTGGAGGTTCCCAATGTCTTTGTTAATGAGTTCCATGATGATGCTTTCCATAGCCTTGCAGACCAGGCTAGTCAGGCTTATGGGGCAATAGTTACTAGGGTCAGTTGTGGCCTGTCCTTTGTGGAGTGAAATAACAGTTGCTATGCACCATTCTATGGGCACATAGCCTGTGGAGAGGCTGAGGTTGAACAGTGTGTTTAGGTGGGGGGTTAGCTCATTCTGTAGTTCGTGCAAGATGCAGCCTGGGACACCATATGGCCCCATTGACGCTGTGCTTTTGGCTTTTGAAAGGGCTGTTTTCACCTGTGCGTCTGTGATTTCTGGGACACTACACTTTTCTGGTATTGTTCTGGGCCCTTTTGGGGGTTAGAGGGGGGTGAAGTTTGCACTGAATCTATCTGCCAGGAATTGGCAATATCAGTGGGTTCAGTATATTTTGTGCTATTTTGCACTAGCTCAGAGCATATCTGCAAATTGCCACTTAGATTCTTGACATAGCTAAAAAGGGCTTTGTGGTTATCTTTAGAATCCTTGGCTATTTTTCTTTCGAAGTTAGCCTTGGAGGATTTTATGAGGGACCTTAGTTTCTTACTGATACTGATCAGGGCTGTCTTTCCTTCTTGGGATTTGCTTTTTTTTTCTGAACTAGTTTCCTCCTTCTATTGTATAGCCTGTTTATGGCAGGGGTCCACCAGACTGGTTTCCTTCTCTTTTGGGATTGAGTCTTGGTTTTGCTAGGGATGGCATGATCCATGCATCCTTGTAGGTGCTCATAGAGTGCTTTTGTAAAGGTTCCTGCATCTTGGACACTGTTATCCTTTAGCATGGGGGCTGTGAAACTTACCACCTCTGTCTTAAGTAAGGAGAAGTTTGCTAGAGAAAAGTTTTTCACTGTGGTTTCCTTGGTTAGAGGTGGTGGTGTGGTGTGGACATCCAGAGTGATTAGTTTATGGTCTGATCTAACTAGTGACGGGTTGACCTCTGGTATGGAACACCTGTTGCCCATGTTGGTGATGACCAGGTCCAATATGTTTTCACCTGTGGTATAAGAGTTTACCAGCTGATCCAGGGCATTTGAGTTGATAAATTCCAGGAAGCGCTGGACCTGGGAGTTTGTACTTGAGTAGTTTTCCCAGTTAATGGTAGGGTAATTGAAATTGCCCAATATCAGGGTGTTTGGTAGGACCTTCATGTTTTCCAGTGTCTCCAGAAAGGCGGAGTGGTGGTCCTGGGTCATGGAGGGTGATCTGTAGCAGACCACAATTTGCATTGCAGATTTGCCTGATGTTAGTTGCACATGGATGATCTCTGAGGTATCATGCTGTGCCACTAACCTGGAGGTATAGGTATCCTTGATGAATATGGATACACCCCCTCCTTTTGTGTTTCGGTCCATGTTCTGTGTCTGAAATGTGTGGTATGAGTTGTAGCCCAGTAGTGCCGGGATGCCCTGTGGAGCCTTGAACCAGGTTTCAGTTACTGCACAGATGTCGACCTTCTCCATACAGAGGAGAGCTTCGAGCGTGTGCATTTTGAGATTTAAACTCCTGGCATTGAGTAGCATAACCCTCATTTTTTTTTTATTTGTGCTGTTTACGGAGGTGGGTTTGACTTTTGAGCCGTGCCTAAAAAAGGCACTATGGGGGCAGCAAGAGCCTTGGCCAGTATTTGAAAGCCTAGGGGTGACAGGTGCAAGCCATCTGTTGTGAAGCAACAAGGCTTGTCGCGCATGTCGTCCCATCCCAGGCTGACAGACACTGGATCCCCTTTGAATGATACCAGAAGCTTAGCCAATTGTTGAAACTGATAATTTTTTTCTTTATACTGCAGTATCATTCTTGGTGAGGGCAGGATGCTACTCAGGGTCAGAGTCATACCCGCCTGGGCTACATGATCAGAGAGCTCTTCCATGTCTCTTTTCATGTAGTCCTGGGAGATACATCTCAGGTCATTCACTCCAACATGAACAATGACAGAGTCATATTTGTACTTGTTCTGGAATGACCTGAGTGCTTGTGTTATGTGGCGGATTCTGGCACCCGCCAGGCAGCTAACAGTAACCTTCTCCTTGTCCAGCCTAGTGAGTGGGACTTCAGTGTGCCTGACTATAGAGTCGACTATTACTAGTTTGTTAGGTATGTTATTTCGCCTTAAGGGCTGTGATTGTGTGGCACACTGATTTTGTGTTTTATGTGTTGTCTGGTTTGTGACGGGAGGTGCAGGTTTTTTGGGTGTCTGCTTTGGAGGTCTATGATGCTTTTGCAGGTTTTTATTTAGAGCCTCCGAGTATGATTTTGTGTATTTATGTGTATTTTTTGCCAGTGCTGGTTTAGTATGTCTATGTGAGGCTGGAGGTGTGGTGCAAATGTTAACCTTCTCCTCATGACTGCCTGTTCCAGTCTTGGGTGGAGAGAGCTTAGCCTCCAGTTTAGCTATATAATTGCATCTCTTGCATATGTTAATGTTTTGTGGTAGGAGGAGAGAGTTGTCTGTGTACATGAGGCAGTTGTAACATTGCCTCAGGATACCCAGGTTCACCAGCTGGACTGGAGAGTATATCTGAAATTGCCCTTTGGTCATGCTTGAATAGTAGGATGAGCTGCTTAGTCTCTTGGTTGGTGAGGAGTGAATAATGAGCCTTGCTGTGCTGGGCAATCAAGTGTCAGGGTAGATCAGTGCTTGCTATTAGGTCTGAGCAAGTGCTGGACTGTAGGATGCTTTTTAAGTGCTTAGGTTGAGAGTTAGATTACTTTCATGGGAAAAACTGAAGACGAGACTTGGTGGAGCCGGGATATATTTAGCCCTAGCTAACCGGCGTTGCCAGACATGCAAAACCATACAAATGCGTTTTTTACAGCAGGGAAATGAAAGAGATAGAAATTAGCCCAAAATGGCCTATAAACTACTAACTTCTGGGCTGGAACCACTCCTCCAGGGACAGATAGCTGCGCAAAGCTCCCTCTCTCACAGGTGTACAGAGAAACCTCCCTCTATCCAAGTAAGGTATGGACAACTCGGAAAATTGTAACACAGTCCTGAATTCAGCACTAGCCTGAAAACTGGACTATACTAGCTTAGAAAGGTGGGAAACAAGAAAAAAATTTTTTTTGAAAAGATAAGGCAAAAACAGTAAAAAAATACACTTAAAACAGCTTTAAATGACTACAAACAGTAAAAAATAAATTTAAAACAGCTTTAGATGACTACAAGCAATCAGAAAAGGCTTTTAAACAAATTACCCAATTGACCTGTAAAAAAATCTCAAAACTGAGCCCTGTTCCTGTAGTCTTCAATCAGACAAGTTCTAACTGCACACTCCTGCCACTGGGGTGCAGGGGAGCCTTCTCCGAAAAAGAAGGCCTGGATTAGTGCTCAAGTTATACAAACATAACTAGATTCAGCAGGCCTGGATCTAGTCTATGCTACAGCAAACAAGGTGCCCCAATTTCAATATTTTTTGAAATGTTAAACCTACAATTGAGTTTATAACAAAAATATTTACTTTATGTAAATATTGACATTTCTGTATTAAATTATGTCTTTTCATTTTTGTAACATTGTGACAAGCCAATTGCAAATATCATGGTGCTTATCTGTAAATGTTTAATTAGCTGTATGAACTATGTCCTTTTGTAACATCTGAAATGTAACTTACAATTATTGTAGAACATTTCTCCCCGGGCCTCCACTGAAAACAGGCTCTTCTTCACCCAGTGGGCTTCCCCGGTCATCAAACTTAAATAAATAAATAAATAGAATTACACATGATGGGAGGGAGAGAAGGATGAGATTACATGATGTATGAAAGACTATTCAATAGGGAGATATTCTACACCTAGAGCTAAAGGACACATGAAATGCACCTGTAGGAGCTAGTAATGAGGCAGTGGGTCACATAGCACTACAGCACCTTCTGCACTTCATATAAAAACAGCATTTTGGCTAATTAAAGTGGTACATATTAAAGCAAGAATACAAAATACAGTAGCATAGGTCATTCTGTTTAAATATATAAGAAAATGTTGTCTATCTTTTATTGCATTACATTTCACTAAAAAACTTCACTAATGGCATATTCCTCATAATTACAGCCAAAGCACAAACACAAGTGTGTTATATTGGGAAGTCCCCCGTGCAACCCTTGAAGGGACTACACCTCCCACGGGTGTGATATTTTGTATATACTAACTATGAGACTGCAGAAGAGTCTGGACAAAGAAAAGTTTCCTTACCCTTCTATTTTCTGATCTCACAATAAAAACCCTTGCATGTACTCAACTGCCAGCATTCTCCCAAGTAGCCATATACATTAATTTCTCCAACATCTCTCCCACATACACACAATGGACTCTCTTCAACACACAGGTATGTACTCCTAAATACAACAAGAAAAAGCAAAGACGCACACGCGCACACACACACACACACACACACACACACACACACACACACACACACACACACACACACACACACACACACACACACACACACACACACACTCTTGAGTGAGCACACACATGTACACACACATCAACTATCAACCAAATGTCTCCCTTATTCAGGTTAAATATTGCCACAATACCATACAAGAGATTGACAAAACAACAATCATATGTTCATAGCTTCATAGGTGATTACTAGGCTAATGGCGCAAAACCCTTTACAAGCCTAGCCAATAATACAGAACATATGACAATATTATATCTTAATTCACCAGATATGGGATGGGGTAGTATCAGGTAGTGGTTCTTTGGGACTGGGGTCCTGAGTCATTTTACAGGCTGCCTAGTTCCTTAAGGGACATGAACAGTACCTCAGAAGTGATTTACAGTTCACCATCCATTTATCCAAATTCATTTTGAAGAGAGTGAGGGATGGGCTTTGTTTTACACAGATACGTTTATTCCATAGATGAGGTTGCCTTTGGAATATGAATCTGTCTTTCCAGCAAGTTCTGTTTGAGTCACAAGTAAGGTTTAGGTCCATGGAATGCATAACTCTCATATAATTTTTCTTGCAAATATGGAACATTTTCTTCAGAGCCAGATTAGAGAATGCCTTGTAGGTCAGGCATAAGTCTCCTCTTGATAAACAATATGAGACAAACTAAGGGGTAGGGCCTTTAGTCAGTCTGCATAAAACATGTGTATTACTCTTTGTAGTTTTTTAGTGAGAACCCTCATGGGCCACTCCAGTTGGTGTACGTGCCTGGTTGGGTACATGCAGAAGGGAGCATTGTACTCAATTATGACAGATATGAGGGCTCGGTATAATGGCACTATGACTTCTTTTGCCCTTGATGTCATGTCTTTACTTATAATTTGAGCTACACAAAATGATGTCATCACTACCGTAGTTACCTGATGGTCAAAGTTTAGGTTATTAACTCTCTGTGTTCCTAGGTCCCTGACCACTGGGTCTACTTTTATGGGTGTGCTATCAATCAAAATCATAATTTGCAGGGATCTTTGATTTACCAAAGGGTATGATTACACATTTTTTAGCATTTAGTCTCAGATCATGGTTTTGGCACCAGTTGTTTTTAATTTTAGGCCTGTTTCTAGGATGTCAACATCATTTGTGGATTCAATGACTGATCCCAGCTTACAGTCATCAGCAAACTTGGTGAATCAGAGGGCCCCAGCATTGGCCTCACTTCAGAGAACTATATACCAAATAGGAGGGATCCCAACACTATGTGACACCACTAATAACAGGTTTCTTATCAGAAGTAGATTTGCGTATCTGGACAACATGTGTCAAATCAGTGAATTAGTTTGCTATCCAGTTAATGATGTAGGGGTTTATACCTAATATAGTAAGTTTATGTATGATCCCCAGGTGGGGTATTGTGTTGAAAGCTTTTGCTAGGTCTAGATAAGTGGTGTGCACCATTTTACCCTTATCCATGACTCTGGGGACTTTCTCAAAGAAGTTCACCAGACAAAACCTTGCAATGACAAAGCCAAATTGGGGCAGGTCCAATGTTTGGAGATTTCCTATGATGTTTTTGATGAAGTCCATGATAATGCTCTCTGTGGCGTTGCAGATAAGACTGGTCAAGTCTATGGGTCTGTAGTTAACCGGGTCAGTTGATGGGCCCCCCTGTGCAGAGAGGGACAACTGTTGCTGTTTTCTATTCCTCTGGGACAAAGCCCATCTGGAGGCTGTGGTTAAACAGGATTTCTAGTGACCCTGATAGATTCTGTTTTAAGCTATTTAAGAAGCATCCTGTAATATTGTCAGGACCCATGGAGGCTATGTTCTTGGCTTTATCAAGAGCAGTAAGGACCTGTTCCCTTGTAATGGCCAGTAGGGGTATAGTTGCTGGTAATTCTTTGGGTGTGGTAGGAGGTGATGGATGGGAGAGGTTTGAACTGATCTTGTCATCAGCAGGTTTTCTATAGTTTCAGGCTGGGTGTAAGTGTTGCCGTTCATAATTAACTTGGCACATTGCTGAATGTTTCCCTTGAGTTTACAGATATAATTGAAAAAAAAGCTTTATGATTATCTTTCACCTGCAAGGCTATCTTTGCCTCACAGTTTGCTTTGGCAGATTTGACCAGCTCTCTAATTTCTTTGTTTAGAATAATGAGTGTCTTATTGTACTGTTTTGTTAGATTCTTCTTGGCTTCGGAGAGGATTGTTTTCCTTTTGTTGAATAGTCTGTTTATGGTAGAAGTAAATTATGGGTCATACAAGTCTCCCAGTTTATGGAAGCATAGTTGAAATCATCAATAAGTATAGTGTTAGGCTAAATGATAAGAGATTCCAGTAGGTTTAGGTAGGAGTGTGGTTTTCCAGACTCATGTTAGGGATCTGTAGCTACCAAGCATGTGATAGGCGGTTGCATCTATGGTTAGTTGGGCATGGAGCAGCTCAAGCAAGTCATGTTGTTGGACCAGTCTAGCAATGTACTTGTCCTTCATGAACACTGAGACACCTCATCCCTCCATTTTATCCTGAGCTGACTGGGAATTGAAATGTATGAATGATACTGTAGCTTTATATAGCCAGGTTGCTCTCCATGGTACTGAACCATGTTTCTGTGACTGAGCATATGTCTTTATATGTCTACATTCTCCAGGGTAAGGAGTGCTTCTAGGGACTGAGCATATGCCTGCATTCTCCAGGGTGAGGAGTGATTCCAGGGAGTGCATTTTTTTTATTTAAAATCCTAGCTTTGAGCAGCAGTATCTTTTAGTGGTCATGGGTGATTTTGTTATGTTGGAGGAGTTAACACCACGGCATGGTCTAAAAAGGCAGTATGGGAATAGATCAATTTATGCCACTATCTGGAAGTCATTTTGTGATAAGTGTAAATTATCTGTGGCAAAGCATCAAGGTTTGTTGATCATGTCTTCCCAAGCTGACAGATATTGGATCCCCTTTTTGTGCCACGAGAAACTAAGCCAATTGTTGAAGTCAATCATTTTTTGATGGTACTGTGACACCATCATTGGTGAAGGTAGAATGTTACTTAAGGCTAGATTCATACCTACCTGGGACACATATTCAGAGACCTCAATCATGTCTCTTTTTATAAAGTCCATTGAGGTACTCATTTATGCCCACATGGACTATGACCATGTCATACCGGTACGTCTGGTTTAACCTAAGTGCATTCATGACCTGGCAAACCATCACTCCAGACAGGCAGTTCACTCTGATCTTCTCCTTGTTTAGCCTGATTAGGGGAATGTCAGTATGTCTTACAATGGAACTCCCAATAACTAGAATGATTGGCTGCATGGTGTGTTGCCTTATGGGCTTGGCAGAAGGGCTACTATGATTTTAAGATTAATGTGTTGTGTGAAGAGTTGTTTTTTTCAGAGTATGTTTGGAGCCACTGAGAGATGCTTTTAGGTGGTCTTGGAGTTTGGGTAGATTACATGTGAGTACCTCTGCATATGTGTGTCTATGTGTTTTGGGTGCAACACTGATAATCTGGTTTGCATTTTTTTTGTGTGCATGTGAAAGCTTTGCCTCCAATGATATTATTTACCTATATCTCTCACATTCTGTGTTTGTTTGTTTGTTCTAAAATTATGTGGTCGTTGGTGAAAATGAGATAGCTACTACATTGCCTCAGGATTCCCATATCCACCAGGCCAGAAAAAGAGATGCCAGAGAAGTGGCTGTCCATTATACCAGATCCTTAGTAGATGGGAAGGAGTAGGGGAGAGTCACTCAATAGTCTGAGTGAAAGTGTTTATCTATAAGATGACTTGCAGTTGTGCTGCCCTCTGCCCAAACCAGCAGCTCTTTGAGCAGCTATGAACACTGGGTGACTATACCAAGCATTTCCTATATAGGGTTTTAAATTGGAGAAGTTTGCATATGCACAAGGCATGAGTAACCTCATTTGCACAATAGATAAATGCAAGACTTTTATACCAGCAGGATGAAAGACTTTTACACAGTGAAGTCCTCAGGCCAATCAGATAAACAAATAATAAGCCTTCTACCAGCAGTTCCCAACTTGAATGGGTTGACTTAACCTTCTGCTCTTATCAGAGTGCTGAATAAAATCCACTTAATGTAAAACAAATTGGTTTTGAGCTCAAGTGTGGTAACAAATGCTCTACAACAAAAGGCATAACTCCTGCAGTATCAGGAATCCTAGGAAATAAGGTCACAAACCCTGACAAATGTTTCCAAAGAAAGACAAAATGTGTGAAAACATTTGAAAACTTCTGTTGTGTGAAAACATGTGAAAACTTCTACAAACAGAGAAAACCTTTGCAAAACTTAGAAATATTCTGGCAAACTCAGGAGAACTTTAGTAAACTCAGCTTTTGCAGTATCAGAGGAGGTTAAGAAATATCAGGATACAGTTAAAACGAGCTTAGAGCAGTACAGTAACAAATACATGGTGTTTCTTTGACAAGTGCAGCCTGAAAAACAATGATAAATTCAAACAAATCAATAAATGGATTAAATAACTGTTAAATAACCCTGAGACAGTTAGAGCAAGTGCAAAAAATACTTATATATCAACTTTGTAGGTCCATGGATGGGTTTAGATGCAATCCAAGGGTCTTGTAGTCACAGAAGTCCATGACAGGTACAGGGAAGCTCTGAATAAATGAGTCAAATCTATAAAACAAGGATATGATTATTTAACAAAACAAACTACCTTTGTGAATTGTAAGATCTGTTTATTTATAGAATGCTATCACTGTGGCAAAAACTTGACAATTGGATATGTTCTTCTAATAACACAAGTGTTTGACCTTCTGTTAATTCATCTGTAACTATAACATCTTTCATTAGGCAGCCTATGTCTACAGTGTAACTTTCTTTGGTCATAGCAGAACTGCTATTCATATTGTGTGAAGGCATTTGCATGCATATTGTGAAACAGCTGACTGTTTGGTATTTAGTAACATTACTTCAACAGCTGTACTGGAGTTTTCACTGAATCTGTGGATGGATTTTGCTTAGCTTTCATTCATGTGCTAGATATACAATGTATAGATAATGCCTCTGAATTCAGGCAATGGAAGAAAAGGATACTTGAATCAAGCTCTGTTTCTTTATGTTTAACTGTGAGTAAATGCAACAAAATATGAGTTAATTTTCTATTTGAGAAGACAGAGTGCATGCAAAGTAATTGAATGTACTTTTAATATACTTCTTTGCCTTAAGATCTAAGTCACATGAGCATCCATGTCTACTATAGTGATAATGCAATTTTTTATTTACTTGCAATTTGTTAACTGAGAAATTCCACTGGGCCTAAATGTCCCCTTTTTCAATGGAGGCCCAGGGAGAAAAGCTCCAGAGACAATATTACAAAATTAAAAAAAAAACTATTAAAGCTAACAAAAATATTACATTATGTAATGCATAGAAATAATGATGACAATTATAAAAACATATTGTGGCAAATGCCTATTCTAACTAAGACATAATATGAGTTGTTATAATAAGAAAAATAGTAAGGAGGTGGTAAGAAGTGTGTAGCAGGTGTTAGGTTTAGATTAGTGAAGGAAAGCTTGAAGGGGGCTTGATGTCCATCAATATTCTCTTTATTTGTTGCAGTATTAATTGACTGTTTTGTGCACTCTTTCTGTAACAATGTAGTCAGCAATGTGCAGATCAGATATCTATGCAACAAACTGTAATTTACAAAGGCATCAACATGTGAGAAGTAATTGAAAAATGACCAAAAGGAAAAGAAAAGACATTTTGTTTGGTCAGAAAGAGAAGTCAATTACATTATAAATTTGTTTCCCTGCATTTTTTATCTGCAACTTCTTCACCCTTGCTCACTCCTGCTCATTTAGAAAAAGGTTCTGCCCCTGACTTTGCTGCTGAATACTGGGGTTCATTCAATGCCAGATGACTAGAGGCTGGGGGTGTGGATGAATGGCATTATGATGCTCTCCCTCTTTTGATCTGGATAAGGAGTGTAGAGACTCTTCCTGCATCGAGCTCTCCAGGAACCTGGTTTAAACCAAGGTTGAACACACTCAGTAGTATTCATTACATTATTGATTGGGTGGATTGGGGTGAATCAGGTCACTGATGATGGGTACTCTGCAGTATTCAGTGGGGGAGGGACAGATGGTGTTATTCTGTAGGAGAATAAAAGAATAGATGCTAGAACAAAAAAGCTCTCTGCCATTGAGCTACATAGTTTTGCATACGTTTTTCCAGTTTAGAATTTTATCTTCAGAAATCATAAGATTCATACCCATCCAATGTTATTTTCTGCTTTTGAATTCAAATATATGTCAGTAGGCCATTCCCAAGTTTACCTTACTCTTTTATCTACTGCTCTGTTGCAAATCTATATTATCTGCAATTTGATGAAGCACAATCATAGTATGGCATCACACTAGTTATGTTTATAGGAAAGATTTTTTTAATTTCAAAATGTATTTAGTTATTGTTAAATGAGAAATTGAACTGGTCCACAAACCACTTTTATTTATAATCTAGATAAATGTCAAAACAGCTGTAGGGAATATAAAGTGCAATCATGCTTTGCAAATTGTTGGGTCAGTATAAACAGCACAACCATTCTTAAATAGGCCAAATCTAGCATTGTCCTATCATGGATCATATTATATGTGATACTGATTATTAAGGACTTTATTGTTAGGTACTGAAGCTCTTCTTGTATATTTCTATTTGACTCCAATAGCTCTTTATGCCATATGAGTGTGGTTCATTAGCTGAATGACTTGCCACTTCATGACAGGTGACAATGAAAATACATGGAATTAGAAATAGATCTGATTACCTGTTTATAACATTATACCTACAGACCATTGTTTGTCACTTGTTCAGTCATATGATCTTAGATTAAACAGAATATTAATCAGGCACATCTTGTGAAATGTCATGATAGCAGACAGAGAGTAAATAAATTGTTTCTGTCTCTGTAGAAAGCACTACACTGGAAATGTTGTTAGTCATTTATTCTGGTCCCCTTCAATAAACACATCACAGCAAATGATATTTGACGACCTTTATTAAACTTCCATAAAATAACATTATTGAATGATATTTTAATTTACTGATAACAGTGTAAACATCTATATAACCATTTACTAGGGCAGAGTAACCTCGCTCACACTGACCAGATTAGCAGCGTCCTCACCTCTGCTCACTAACTTTTACTTATCAAGCAGTGTCCCATTGCTCACTTCCTTCCACCAGTGGGGGAACAGAATAGGGAAAGCTTGCCAATCTTCTCCACCTAAACACCAAATTTATGAAATAACCAGACCATCCTCAACATTCCTGAAAGAGGCAGGGAGGGTGTGTAGCAAGTTCACACCAAAATCTGATCCCTTACCCATTTTCTCTCACACAAAACCAGTTAAGCCCCTCCTTGCACTTACCTTATTTCCTCCCAACCCTCATCCTTTCCGAATTTAACCCTTCCATCTCCACCACGCTAACTTTCTTCCACTACCATCTTAACTCCCATTACTATTTTTACCTGATCCTCACCCAAAGATGTCCCTGGACAAATTGCTTTGTTCCCAAACCACGTTTGTCCTGGTATCCTTCAATAAACACACCACACCAAATGACATTTGATGACTTTTATTGAACTTCCATAAATTTAACATTACTGAACTATATTTTAATTTATTGATCACAGCGTAAACATGCATATAACCACAGCATCCTCATCTCCACTCACTTACTTTTACTTTCGCTTACTTTTACTTATTAAGCAGCATCCCACCACTCACTTTCTTTCCCCAACATCCAAATAACCATTTACTAGGGCAGCATAACGTTGCTCACCCTGATCAGATAAGCAGTGTCCTCATCTCCACTTGCTTACTTTTACTTATCAAGCATCATCTGACTGCTCACTCCCTTTCCAATTAAACATCCAACACCAGAGGGGGAACAAAAGAGGGAAACGCCTGCCCCTCTTCTCCACCAACCAGCCTGACACAGGCTGCTCCCCCCTCATCCCTCCAAAACTGTCATAAAACCCTCCAAAACAGACCTAGGTTTACATTAAAGAGGTCCAAACCATAATCATTCAGGTGTACTCCATCCTGTCCAATCCAAACTGGATCCCTGTCATGAGCATCCCAATGCCCTATCATATAATTACCCACAGCAGCCAATTGCCTAACTAGCCTGAAATTACAAACCGAAGAGCCCAATCCAAAACCAAAATAACTGTGGTATTACCTCCAAGCACACAATACACATACCTGGGTATAACCTCTTCAAAATAAACATCCACACTTATTCCAACTATCAACTATAGCTTCAAAAGTATTCCCAGATTGTTACCTGTCAAATGTACCTCCAGGATTCTAAAGTGCACAAAGCCACCCAAAACAATGCCAACCCAATTGTGTTCCATCTGGTCTAACTGCAGCCCCCTTTTGCAGCCCAGTAGATATGAATAAGAATGATTAAAATAAGCTTTCCTTTCCTAGGAAATTAATGAAATACTAAACCAGTCACCATACCCGGTAAAACATTTGATGACAAACAACCTACCTACTTAATGGCTGCTACTAATCTTCCTTCCCTCCCTAACTATGATACCCTTCCAATGCACAAAGAATGAGCAAAAAACCTCATTCCCAAATAACCAACACTGAAAAGCTCTCCTCATCATATATACAAACTGCTTACACATCATCACCTTCCTCCCTGGCAATCAAAACGAAGTCTGAGGACTCCCAGTGAGAGACCACTGCAACCTCTTAGCCCAACCCACCAGAGACAACCAATCACACCTACCATTTCCCAATACTTTCTGCCTGCCCTTCACTGACTGCTCAATTTTAGATCTACACACCAAAAACACACTGAAGCAAAAGCACTGAAACATTCTGCCAACTAGCAACCAAAATAACTCTGACATCCTAAAAGCTCCTTAATACATCCACAAAGTGAGCGCCATATATAAATTATAGTTCAGTGAATCTCTATTTATCAATGTTAATCCCTGTGACAAAAATTTTAAAAACCTGTCCTGTCAATGGCCATCATCTGTCAGTCTTCACCCTATCAACCCTACCCCAACCCTTCAACATGTGAACCACAGTCCATGAGTTAGTAAAGTCATGTAACCCAAACACCCATGTATCTACACTAATCACAGATAAGTCCACCTTGACTGACTGAGCTGACTTCCCTTGTTCCCAAGCCTGAACCAATTATCTCAACAACAATCCTTTCCAGCAACTCCTTCTTCCTCAGGTAGCTGCAATGCAAATTTACAAAATCTACAATTACAAATTTACAATCTGCAATGCCCTACCATATGCCTTCCTTTTAAAAGCTGCCCAGGATTCCAGTACCATACATCTGATCCTTCAAACCCAACCTGACACTCATTGTCTAGTACAACCACTGGCTCGTACCACTGCCATACTGTCCAAATGAAAATTAACCCTTTACCCCTGCAACTTCTCCTAGATGTTTGACACCAGACAAACTGGAACTAACCCCAAATAGTCAGCATCCATCCCCCAATCGTCCTTCCATCTTGCTGGCCGGTGAGCCACAAACCATTTCCCCCAAAATATGTCCCACATCCCAAGACTTCCTGCCACATCTGTAAACAATTGCAAATCCCCCTGAACAACACAATCCGCCTGCCAAAAGCTGTACCTTTAAACTGCTCAAAAAAACTATAATGCTAAATCAGCATGCGCTACCTTATTAATGACCCACAAAAGGAATGACCCAGGTGAACTATCCAACATGCAAACTTTAGGAGCCCAAAGAGCTCCATGACATACTGAATCTGCACCTTGCCCTTGGATTTCCCTAGAAAATCTTTTAAAATGCATTACTTTCACATCTGGTAAACAAAGCTCCATCAAACTCTTCACCTACTCTTAAGAAGTCATCCAGATAATGTAACATTCCCTGGCAGCCCACCCACTTCTGCCATATCCAGTGGAGAGCAGTACTAAACCTCTCAAAGTAGCAAAGGCCACCAAGCATTCCATTGGCATAGTTTTGTCAAAGTAAAGCTTAAACCCAACTATCCTGCCCAACAATGGCCACTCTTCCTCTCAAACTGAGAAAAAAGGGTTTAGTATCTACCTTCACCAACCGTGAGTCCATAAACTCTTGAATGACCTGCACTGCATCATCCAATGATGCATAACTAACTTTTGCATCATCTCCCAAAATAAAACCATGCACAAAATTCCCCTCAAGATAAAACCAGTGGTGAATCAAATGAAATTCCCTGCTGACTTCCTACGAACTAACCCTAATGGAGAAACCTTAAAACTATTAAAGCGAGGAATATCAAATTGACCCAATAATCAATGCCTGTATGTTAAAGGGGAAAGGAATCCTCCGATCTTCTCTTCAACAAATGAAAGGACACCCCCCTTTCTCTGCCCCCTAAATTTCCCCTTTCCCAACTATCCTGAAATCCCCATAGACACTGTGCCTCACAGATTGTGAGAAACTAACCCAAGAATGGTAATGCCAAGGCAGTATCCTTCACCAACCAAACCACCATGTAACAAAAGAAGCCTAACTCCCAGATATCCCATGTCTGTGGCCAAAGTACCTTTCCTCCTCTGCCCCAAAACCACTACAGCCACCAAAAGTCTTTATTGTTTGTGGTTTCTAATTATGTCAGATGTTGAACCCCATCCGCATCAATTAGTTTAAACTATCAATATATCCCCCCTTCCAGATCTTTCCTTAAACTAAAAGCAGTGTATGAGGGGGTCAAAAGACCCCCCCTCCCTTTTCCCAGGGTCTCCTTAGCTAACCAGTCAGCCACTGAATCCCAAAATCCGGCCCAACCTCATGCAGTTGTGACTGCAACCCACCTGCGGACAACCCCAAACCCCCATAATCAAATGTAAATAGCTGCTTCACCCTGCCCCTGACGTACCACATCCTCACTTGCCCCCACACTACTACAAATCGCACCAACTCTGACATGCCGGAATGAGCATCTAACAATGTATCATTGCCTGGGACCTCATTGCACACCACTCCACTGTCTAGGACATCCATTGCAGCAGCATCCCTACCTGGTCTAATCCACTTCCTTCTGGCCACTGGCTGATACAGACTCTGCACTTAACTGTTACTAATACCACTCAACCCATTGATACAAGAACCAAGCCTATGTTACCATACCATCATAGAAGATAAGATGCCCATGACTTACCTGTCCAATGTTGTTTTACTTACTCTATCTTTAATGAGCTGCCACCCCTCTCAGAAACCACCCAAATCTGAAACTGCCCGAAATAGAAAACCTAACCCTTAACATACGGAGGAACCTGTACCATTGAGTACTATGCCACACACTAGCTCCTTTGACAGCTCATGGTAAGGGCCTGCACCTGAGACCAACCCATTGAAGACCACAAATGACTTAGATGAACACACAGTACTGCTAACTGGTACTCAGCGGAGGGCACCATAATCCAGTGCCCCCCACCAATCAGGGACCAACCTCAATAGAATCAGGGACACAACCAAAAATAGTCAGAGACTGTGAGGGACATGTGCCATATATTGGTACTATTAATGGGAAACCTGGACGACATAAGAGAATAACCACTAATCTACCATCCCTGATGAAAAAGACGGTCACACTCTATTCCAGTCCGTATGCATTAACTGCACTACCCCACCCTTCTCTCCAGTAATTACAGTTTTAAGGTGAACTAAGAGGGACAGAACTGAAACTTAAGTATCAGAAGCCCCAACTCCACTCTTATCCTCATACCCTAACTGTGCAGATACCAATCATAGGAAGGACTAAGAAGAACAGCTAGTTGATAGATTAACAGATTTTGCAGTAGCATGACTTATTTGAAGGGCATGAAATCTGAAAAGGAAATGTCTGCCCAAATTTTTTTTTTTTTTTAAGTCAACCATGTCATTATTAGCTGAAACAACAGTAGAAAGAAGTACTTAATTCTGGTTCTAGGACCTCATACTAAATATGCTGTTAGTCACAATAGCCATGTTATCTTCTTAATTTACAGTCACTACAATGACAGTATAGGTTGTGCATTTTTTATTTTTTGTGACCTTATCAGATCCTCCTCAGCCAGGTAGCAAGGGGTGCCACAATGGACTGATCATCCACACTTGTATCTGACCTTCTTCCCCATAATGGATAAAGGCTTCACCACTCATGCGTGGCAAGCGATTGTTACTCTGGAAGGCTCGCACTTATGGAAACCAACCAGCCGCAAAACAACATACCACTCCAACCCCTGCTAGAATGAGTATTGGGTAATGGCACCATGTGGCTGAAAGGACACTTTGTGCCCTTTCCTGTTACTGTACCCTGCAAAGACTGGGCACAAGCATCTGGTCCCTACCTCTTAACCTGTTACAGCAAGAAATCTGGACAAGGCCATACATAAAAGTGGGTTGATAGAATAACAAGTTTTGCATTAACATGAATTTCTGAAGGGTATGAAGTCTAAAACTCAAATGTATGTTATTATTTTCTAACTTTAATCTTTAATGATTTTCCACTAATTTGCCAAAGAACTGCATTTCTCTCTCTTTTATTTTTTAACGGACCAAAAATATGAAGAAGGAGTCTGAAAATTCTGTGAAAATCTGAACAGTTGAGAGGTATGTTCTGGACAAAGCCTGTAGAATAATGCACTTTTATTTTGGCAAGATCATGGAATACAATGATACATGATGTTCTATAACAATATAATAACAGCTATGAATGAAAAATTGTGCTGTGATGTGAGTTATATAGATTTAACTTCAGCATTTGAAAGGGTCATACACAAAACACTGATCAATAAATTAGTACAACTAGGTATTGATGTACTGTTGATAAGATGGATAGCTGCATGGCTTACAAATAGGACATGGCAAGTATCACACACCAACTGAACAGGTGAAATCCTTGGTTACAGTCAGTGCCCCAAAGGGCTCTGTTCTAGGCCCTTACTTGTTTAGATTGTATCCTTCAGATCTTACTTTTTCATCTGAGGTATTCTACAGTCTATATGCTGATGACCTGAAATTGGGCAAACTGATTACAAGTGTTACTGATAAGGCATGTCTGCAAAATAATTTGACTAAACTGACCATTTGGGCAAAGGAGAATAATATGTTGATAAATACATCAGAAACTAAGCATATGAGATTTGGGAGACATAAACTGAAAGGTGAATATTTAATACAGCACACAGTGATTGAAACTGTAGACTCATTTAAGGACCTGGGTATACGGGTAGATTCAGCTCTGAGTTTTTCTAATCATATCAACCAATTGGCTAATGACAGTTATAGAACTATAGGCTGTATAAAAAGATTTATAAAGTCTAGGAAATCAAACATAATAAAGCCATTATTTGTTAGTTACATTAGACCCAAACTTGAGTATGGAATAACAATACGGAAACCCTATAGGAAAACAAGCATGAATAACCTGGAAAGAGTACAGCGGAACTATACCAAGGGCATACATGGATGTGAAAATCTTAGTTATTATGAAAGACTAAAATATCTGAACTTGTACAGCGTCTCTTACAGATATTAAAGAGGAGATCTTATTCGGGTATATAGGGCATTTAGGGGCAACTACCTCTGGGAATGTTTGGGGTTATCAAAAAGTACTAGAGAATTATCAGATAACCTATGTAGAAAATTCTATAGGAATGAGAAGTGTACTAATTGGCTCTCTAACAGAATAGCTGATGCTTGGAACAGACTACCAAATTACCTTAAAGCAAGTATTAGTTTAGATATTTTTAAGAACAGCCTGGACATTTATTATGGGAACAAGTGTTTTGGTATATTAGCAAACTAGAAGGACATTAATGCCCGTGCTTGAAACATGTGTATGTATGTATGTATGTACAGTCCTTCACACTACATGTAGCTATGATATCTCTTGCACAAACTCCTATTCCCTTACAGTGACTCACACTGATCACTTGGTACCACCCCAAATTGAGTGTCAAGCCTAAAATGAAACAAAATGGCATTGCAACCATGTAACTGCCACTGGCGAACCCTTGCTGGGAAATATGAGAACATTAATGCACAGTAATTAGTCTCTCCTTCTGACTGGCAGAGTCATTCATTTCTGGACTGTAGCTGTAGAGTCCTTGAACCTAACACAAAGTCTACAACATGTTTACCACAGCCAGTCACCAAATCACGCTATCAAGACAAGCATGCCCTTTCAAAAGATGCCATAAATCCCATAAACAATGGGGAGACAAAGATCCAACCAGAGACAACCTTAAAACATTACGTCACTGAAAAAGTTAATGAAACAGCAGACTTTGCACTAGCGTGGATCTTCCTAAGGGCATAAAATCTGCCAGAAAATCACTGCTTCATGAAAAAAGACCAAAAGTATGACTCACAATCTGGACAGTCTGCAAAAGTACAGTTAGGAGGTATGGGCAGAAAACAATGGTACATGCAGCATTTCTTTTCCTTTTTTTTTTTTTTGTTTTTCTTTCTTTCCTTTGTTACATTGCTTGTAGTCTCAGACCATCCCTAGCCAATAACATGAAGCTTCACTGTGAATACCCAAACAACAACATGAAGCTCACTGTGAAACGGTCCACTCAGCCTGACCATGAGGCAACCTCCCAACTCCCCAGTAACTAAGGTAGAATAAATCAACACCAATCAGCTAATACTCAAGGCTTAATCAAAGCCCCCTAACTGCAACCACAACCACCCATTCTATGAAAAGAAAGTGAAACCTGGAAAGAGGGAAAAAAATTAAATCACACACTCAGCACTTCCATTCCCCACTATTACCTGAGGCCTATCTGCTCTCCGAAATGCCTATAGGTCATCTCAAATGTAGCACTTGCCTTAGCAAGTTTATGCCAAAATCTGATCCCTTACTCAGTTAGTCTCATACAAAACCAGTTAAGCCCATCCTTGTACTTACCTCATTTCCTCCTAACCCTCATCCTTTCCCAGTTTAACCATTCCATTCCCTCCACACTAACTTTCTTCCAGTACCATCATAACTCCCATTACTATTACTGCCTGACCCCCACCCAAAAATGTCTCTGGACAAATTGGTATGTTCCCAAATCTCATTTCTCAAGCATGATGGTTTGAGATATGCTGAGTTATATTGTTAAACTGCAAATAATAATACTTCTTGTTTTACAGATATCTCAACAAACAAACCATCAGAAAGGAGTAGAAGATAACTATATTAAGCCCTATATCTAGGAGAATGTATATGTTGCATGGTTTAAAATAATGGAAGATTTTTTTGTGAAAATTTACAGAATTAATACAAATCTGGAAATTTTATATAATAATTTTAATGGAAAAGCTTTGGATGTAATGGCCATTATAATTATAAAAAAATCATTTTTATGAATAGCACTGCCGTTTGTAGTTTTTTGGTAATGTTTTCTATTGACATTTTTACATCTGTGTACTTTTTTTTATTCTGACCTTTTCAGAAAAAAAAAGACTTGCGAATCTGAAGATCTGTTTAGGCTATATGCAGAAAATCTTTAAGAAACTATAGGTGGGGCCACATTAATGTTTCCTTACAAGGAAATGCACAGCACAGTGTCTTTATTTAATTCAGTAACTCCTTATTTCATCACCTGTTGTCACTGATGCTTGGCCTAGGAAGACAAAAAAATGTACACACTTTGCAAACTGAGTATTCATGTTATCAATAATCAAGCGATTTATTCCTTCATTTTACTATGAAACTGATTGTTAAAATGGCATTATGTAAGATTTGCAGAAATGCAATACATTGTGTCACAGATGGAGTATTGAAAAGATTTTGCATATCTTTTTTCATGTGTCATTGACCTGTCTTTGACAGATATCAGTAAACCATAAATAATAACTATTAACTGTTTAAAATAGCATAGAGAGTCTTAAAACTCACTATGGTACATGTTACATCTCAAATTGTAAAAGGCACTGCAATCTCATATAACAACTAAGCAGTACTGTATATAGTTTGGGTCTATATCAGTAGATCAATGCCAATTGTTTTAGCAATAAAAAAAAAAAAACATCAAAAATGAGCCACCATACTGAAAGGGTTCCACCAATCCTTTGAAACCACAACAAAATAATGATAATAATAATAATAATAATAATAATAACAATAATAGGACATTTTTGCAGGGGTTAAGCCCATTGCACCTCCCAGAAAAAAAGCACACACTGCACCGAACATTATAACTGTAAAGTAAAAGGAGCATGCCTTTCATTAACACTGCTTAACTCTGCTGACCTGATTTTATTCAATTACTGGCAGCATTTGAGGAAATGTATTTTGATATAATGTTGCCATAATAGTGTTGTCATACTAAGTTTCTAAATGGTGATCAGCATGATCATGAGCAGTGTAAAGGAAAGGCATGTTCCTTTTACTTTACAGTTATAATGTTCCGTGCAGTGTGTGTGCTTTTTTTCTGGGATAGAGGAGTGACAGAGTTCATTCTTTTCTTCTCTGTTGCACAATGTTGAAGTCAGAATATTTATAGTAGCAGGGAATGGGGTACAGGCCTCATGTAGGAGGTGCAATGGGCTTAACCCCTGCAAAAATGTCCTATTATTGTTATTATTATTATTATTATTATCATTATTTTGTTGTGGTTTCAAAGGATTGGTGGAACCCTTTCAGTATGGTCATGATCTGGCTGCTAATGTACGATTGAGTGACCAGACTTTTTATTAGTATACACTGGATAACAGCATTCTATACTGAAGATACACCAAAGCTAAAGAAGCAGAAACATACCTGATTTACCTCATATTTTTGTGATGTCCCTTGTAAATGTTTCTTTTTTTTTTCTTAATAGTTACAATAAATAAATAGACAATGGCAGTGCTACTTTGTCTGTTCCTTCGCTTGCACTGATGTACTGTGCAAGCATGGGAATGTAAATCCCATATGCATGCACTGTACATTTGCAAAGAAATGGCAAAGTGGAAGGACACTAAAGTGCCATTATACAAACACATTAAAGAAAGGTAAACAATTTCTTTCTTAAATAATGTGTTATTGTAAAATAGCAATAATCTACTCGTGTGTGGGTATATCAGGATTTACCCACTGTAGCCTTCGATCTTGTGATCAAACCACACCAACCATGAATATATCCGTATATACCCATACATAGTCATGGATTATTGCTTAAAATAATTCACATATAAACATATAGGGGGAAGGGGATTGAAGACCATATACATCTACATATTTCAATTTCTAAATCTGGGCTCAGGTCAGGCTAGTTTTCAATAGTTGATGAGAATTAGGTCAGCTGCACTCCAGGCAGCAGTGCAGGTCTAGTGGATGATCATTATATCTGTAACTCTGAACAGATCATTAGGTTGGGAAGATTAGCTTTAAGTGAAAGGAAGCACATTTTGGTCACATTTTTCACAGTTAAAATACTGGCAGACCATGCCTGACTGTAATGGGTGAATTGCTTTTAGTCCGTACCTGCTCAGTTAAACAAAATGGAGTTAGGCTTTCCTTGGTCATGCTTTAGTGCATTATCATAATAATGGACTATGCTGTTCTTGGACAGATGGGCAAAGACGTTTTACAACATATATGGCTGGATTATACTTAACCAGATAACAAAGGTAGTTTTCATCCATGATAAGTTGGGACACATCAAAGAATACTGCAAAACATGCTTTAGTCCATGACTGGATAAAAAAAAACGAGGTTTGTCCATGGTGGATGCAAAGATTTCAATCCATGTTTGATAAAACAATAATGGAAAAGAGCATTTCTAGTATGGATTACTAAGAGATCTATCATGCGGCATTGGTTGCTGTGGTAAGGCAAGATTATGGGAGTAGGCTATGTAAAATGTCTGAACTCCCTGCAGCTATTCAAAAGAGAGTGATATAGTAGTGCTGCAGTATGCAAATAAGAAGAGGTGTTTGAGGACAAGGAGACAGTAAGGAAAAGAAACTCAAATTAAAAGTCATATTTTAGCGAATTTCTATAGATCACTTCTTATTTATTCAGTCTTGTAGTGGAACACATACTGTTCCTTTACTGAATCTGTGTAAAAGGTAAATATGTGTGCTGGGTTAATGTGCTGCTATCTCAAAAGAAATGGATGTGGAAAGGCCATGGCTTGGCTTGTGTAGTCTGACTTACTGTCTCAGAAAGATGTGCATTTTAAAAGAAATAAAGGAAACATCAGTAGGAAAGCTGATATTTAAGATCTTCACAGATGAATATTAGTTGACTATATTTCTGAATATATTTCTGAGTTGTTATGCCCACTGAAACCTGACGGGCTTCACATGCATCATATAATATCTTTCTCATATGTGATTAGCTATTATGTACTCAAGTTTTACTCGACAGAATAGTGTTTGTTTTGATTGGAAATACTGTATTGTACTTTTACAATCACTTTAGTGTTTTGATCCGCTGGTTAACAGTCTGTGGAGTGGGCCTAGTCGTAGCTGTCTACCAGCCCACCTACCCAATTAACAAAGCTCATAAATAAATAAATAAAATACTTTCCCAGTTCCAGTTTTTTGCATACTTTTAGATATACTGTATGCGGGTTGCACTCCTTCTGCTGACCAGCTTCCATTTGAATATCTGCAGAAAGCAGCCCGAGCAATTGCCTTTCCAATATCCCTACTCATAAATAGAACCATAAAGGAGGGAACCATTCCTGACATCTGGAAAATCTCTCACAGTATCCCCTTAAACAAAGGTGGTAACTCTAATGAGTACTCTAACTACCGGCCAATAGCTCTCTTATCACCCTTAGCAAAGATTATGGAGAAATGCATTCACCATCAACTATTAAACCACTTGACACAACACAACATAATAGCTAACTGCCAACATGGCTTTAGGCCATCACATAGTACCACAACTGCCCTATTATCCTTCACTGATACCATCAATTGAAATCGCAATGAAAACAAACTCTCATCTGCACTCTTTATTGACCTCTCAAAAGCTTTTGATATGGTAAACCATACCCTTCTTATAAATATTCTTCAATCCCTTTCCTTTGACTTTCAAGCTATTCAATGGTTCAAGTCCTACCTCAGCAACAGACAGCAGGCTATACTCTGGGAAAATAACATATCTTCTCTCCTGCCAGTCACACTTGGCATCCCCCAGGGCTCTATTTTGGGACTTCTCCTATTCTCACTATTTATCAATGACCTCCATGTTGCAATTCCTCAAGTCACCTGCATACAGTATGCAAACGATTCTATACTAATATGCTCATCGAACTCCATATCAGAACCACATTCCCTAACCCAAAATGTATTTAACTCAGTAGAGACATGGTTCTCAACACGCTGCCTCCTTCTCAATGCTAAAAAAAACAAGCTCCTACTCTTCACACCCACCAATGTCTCCCCCCTTAGATTTCTCAGTCAGTTCCAGTAATAATACCCTTATCTCCCCTGACCCTACCATGAAACTGTTAGGAATAACTATTGACAATAACCTTAATTTTGATAGCCACATAAACCACACCATAAAGGCAGTTAACAGGAAAATAGGCTCCTTATATAGAATCAAATCTTTCTTAACTCCAACAGCTAGAACTAAGATTGCTCACAGCCACTTAATTTCAACTCTTCTGTATGCCTCACCCATATACACAAACCTAAAGAAAAATAATCTCATCAAACTAGGTAATTCCTACTACAGCATAGCCAGATTTGCCACAGGCAATCCATTCCGAACTCACCACTGTCTTAATCTGCAGAACCTAGGCTGGCTTGAACTACAAAACAACCTAATATTCTCCCAACTCACCATTGCCCACAAGATATTCTACCAACCTAACAGCACTCCCATACTCTCCAACCTCATAATCCCCTACAAAAATCTAAATTCACTAGGCTCATCTAACAAACTTCTAGCCACCATAAGTAAAACCAACAACCTAGCTGGAGCCTCCCTGTTTTCTAATACAGTGGGTAAAAAATCGAACCTATTACCTAATGAACTAACACTACTCTCTTCCCTACCTCTCTTTAAACAAAACCTCAAAAGACACCTAATAACACATTGGTTATGCCCTTGCAATAACCCTGACTAATCCTCTGATTTCTCCTCCCATATCTCTTTCACCACACTTACTACTACTTTACTGCTTACCTCCCAGAAGCAGGCCTGATACTAGTAAACATAACTTAACTTATGTTCTACACCTTACCTTGATGAAGTACTACAATTCTCTTTTATCTCACTGTATAATAACTTCTCTTTACTGTATCTAAATTCTATAATGTAAACGACTTGTTGACTTGTATGTGTTGTAATTTTTTTTTTGCAAATCTTCATTATTTATGTAACAATTGTGATCTACTTGCTCTCAAATTTGTAATGTTTATTTTAAGATTTTTAACATTGTAAACATTTGGTGCTTTTCTCCCCAGGCCTCTACTGAAAATGGAAATAAATCCAGTTAGACTAGCCCGGTCAACAAATGTAAAATAAAATAAATAAATAAAATAAATAAAAAGAGTCCTACATATTCAGACTGAACTTGCTTCTAGTTCTTTTCCATATGTAATTTCATATTTATACTCTGTTATATAAGCCAGGTATAATACTGTACAGTGTTTACTGCAGAGTTTGTTCTCAGATGATTAATTTCCAAAACAATTGTATCTGATAGCCAGCCACTCATTTCTGACAAATGGGCATGATATCATTAAATATGTGAAAGAGAGCTTAAAAACGAAAACTGGAAAAGGAAAGAAGCAACAAACTTAGGTCATTCCCAATGCACTATATCCACTGAAAAAAGTGAAGATAATATTAACATTTGATGATGAGGAGCTCTAGGCATACCCCTTTAAAGAAAAAACATCTTATTTCCTGAATGGAATTTAAAAAAAGTCAGGTATCCTTATTAGACATTTGTATAGGAACAATAGTAGGCAAGCAATCACAGGGACAATAAGAGGCCTAGCCAGATACACACCTTTAAGTAGACACACTTAAAAAATTCATGCCACCTGTTATGAGTAATTAATAGTGCCCAGTGCCTACCTCCCAAATCAAGCAGGTCCAAACACGATAACCCTTGTGTAAATTTATGTCTACCCATGTAGTCAAAAAGCAGGGAAAATGGTACTTTGATTGATCTGTAGTGTTAAATTATTTTATATGTTAATCCTAATAACAGACACGAATATGCTATTGATTATCTATTTAATCCAGTGATGTGTTGTCAGTGCGCATGTTCACTTCCCATATCCCATTTTCTTGAATTATACACAGCATCAGCTTACCAGATACTCTTTTGCTTGCAATGTGTAGCTGTGCTGAGTTTCCAGCCAGTGCCACAAAATACCACCATACTGCCAGACCCAGGAAGTGAAAGCAAACATCCAGAGAGGTTTGGAAAACACTTTTGGCATTTAACCTTTGCATTCACTAGATATTACATGCAACAAATCAAAATGCATCTAGTGTTGTGCTGAAGTAAATTGAAGGGTACATTTTTAACATGCTACATATTATGTTCTACAGGAAACATTTCTACTCTGCATGTAATAACAGGAACCTTGGTAAGGCAGCATAGTTGGTGTAATATGCCTTACCTATCAGCCAGGTACAGTTACATCGGAAGGCATACTGTAGATATCTAAGCTGCCATACGTTGCTACACTATAGTCCACCATCCTGACTGCCTGTGATTCATAATGAATTTTACAGGCAGTAGTCATGATAAAAGAGTTTACTACTACATTATGTTAAAGAAGGCATCTGGTGCTTTGCCAGCTCCTATTGGTAGGAGTTTAACAGCCACCAGGGATAAAGCAATGGGGATTGGTCTGGTTGTGACAGCATGTTTGCTTGTTCCATGGTGCACTCTGGCAGGGGTTTTCCTACCATGTAAGAGAGGTAGTTACTGTACTACTATGATGTTCAGTCATGCTTTATGAGCAATATTAGCAAGAGGTAGTGATCATTGCATTTTTGAATGCAGCACCACAAGAAATTTGTAAATTTGTAAGCAGATTTCTGTAATTTACAGTGTTGTGCCAGCTGGTACACTGATGTGTTACAGTTTGTGAATAGCATAAAATCTATGAGGATAATTTGTGTATGTATTCTGAGTCCAGTGCCTAAATAACTGAGTAAGACAGCATGTGTTGTGCTATCCCAATGTGTAACTTCATTTAATGAATCACCATTTGATATTATACCAAACCTGCTCCATGGTGCACAACATGTTTGAATAGCATCCTGAAACAGAAATATAACCATAAAAAATATGTTTGAGACTGATGGATACAATTAAAAACAGCAGTTTTTTAATAGATTTTGCCTTGCTGGCTGTCCATTGCAATTCACCTCCCTGCAAATCAGTGCATTAATTCCCATTCACCTGGGTGAGGGGTGACCAGTAAGGGCCATCTTTAAGGCAGCTATGATGGGTGGTTCATGCTTTTCCTGGTTTTGCCTTACTATACTTGTACACACTCAGCTTACTGTAAGGGAAGGGTACATGCAGTGTGCTGGCCACAAAGGAAATTCACCTAATTTCTGTAAAAGATGCTCCCTTCTTGCATCCCCATCCTAACCATGAAACTAAAGATATGGTTTCTACAGTCTCCTCTAGGGAAATTGTATCTACACTGAGTATGCCTGCATGCACGTACCCTCCCCAACCCCCCTGGAATGGTGAGTATGTCATGCTCCTCTAGTCCTTTCCTTCTCTGCTTGGCTCCACCCGTGCCATGGCTGCTAATTGTAACCAAGTCACTTAGGACACAGTCAGGGCTCCATCCTTCTTCACCAAAGACCATAGTACACATACAGTCAAATTTCTTACAAGAAATTATTGGCCCAGATGAATGAAGATTTCTCACCATGTTTGACAAAATGACCATGATAATTTTACAGGCTATCAATCACAAAATCTCTGTACCAGGATCCAATAAAGGCAGTCCCACAGCTTCGTAGAAAAAAGGCCAGTTTAATGAATTCTTTTAAAAAACTTTTCAGTCCACAAAAAATGAAATAACGAAATAAACGCTGTATAGTTTCCACTTTTATTAACACCACAGCACGACAGTATTCAAGTAAATCCAAGCAGAAAGATTTAGCGCTTTCATTTTCATGACAGGAAACTTCGTCAGAATAATACATGTTTTCCTGCTTGCTAATTTATATGATTTCTAACTCAATTAATCCATTATTCAATTTATTATAATCTATTAATTAAAGTTAAAATGTGGTTATTAACAACAGAAACAAAAAGAAACTTTTTAAATCGTTTTAAAATCATTTTAAAAAAATCATTTTAAAAAACGTTCTAAAATCATTTTAACAATCAATTGACCACAGGAAAACAAAAAATGTATATAAATGTGGTTAAGAAGTATTTCACCATGTTGTCAATGAATGAAGTAAGTACATCACAAAGAAAGTAACGTATACAAATGTAATAAACCTGTATAATATATGTGTGTATAAATATATATATAATATTATATAAAATATGTATATGTAAATATGGGTGTAATAAATAAATAGATATGATAAATATAACATGTATGTAATATCATAATAATAATATAATAATAATGTATGTAATATAATATAATAAATGTTACAAGAAATGATTAGCCCAGATGAATGAAGATTTGTCGCCATGTTTGACAAAATTACCATGATAATTTTACAGGCTATACTGGCCAATATATTTTATTTATTTATTTATGTATTTATTTATTTATTTAGTTATTTGTTTGTGTGTTTGTTTGTTTACTTTTTGATTACTGTGTAGCTGATCTGGTCTTTTCAGCCACAACCTGGGTCAATCAAGCAAAGAAACAGGATAGTTATTATATCTATTTACAGCATTATATAGATATATTAATAACAGTTAACATCTAATAGTACAATTCAATATAGTCCTTGTCAGTACAGAACAAAATCTAAAGTAAATACATATTACTTTGAGATTTTCTTTTAGAGCATCTTTGCAGAATTTTAATGTTTCTTGATTTTTAAACTTGGAAGATAACTGTTTCCAGGATACTAGTCCCAGTGTGAAGAAGGATCTTTTCCTGGCAGTGATTTTATAAGATGGACCTGCCAGAATTAGACTATTTACTTGTTTGCTTCTGGACCCATAGCTGTAATCTTATTTATATATAGTCTATATATACATATGTATGTATGGGTCTACTTTGAAAACTCAAATGCTCACAACATCAAGTTTCACAAAGTCGAGACCACAACGTCGGAAACACTAAATGCTGTAATTTCACTACATCGAGCAAAAGGACATCGAAAGAGAAATACCACAACATCGTAACCTATAACATCGAAAAATAGTAGGCAGAAATCACACCTCCGTTGTCCCAATCGTGCACACATTGACAAAAATGAGCAGACCATCTCAAGTACTAGTAGGACACTACAGAAACAGTACAAGCCACCTCCTTCTGAACACACTGGCAGGAAAACAATAACCCCATGCCACTCTGATACACATAAACACACTTATAGTGCATATCATATCCAAACATTGCCTTGTGCATAATGTGCAAGCATAATCCATAATTGAAAACAAGATAGTGACATCCAAACCACAAACCGTGTATGTACCATGCTCCACTACAGGACATACATCATTACAGCTTTAGCAGATTAGCAATAGCTTACAGGAACTCAGCCTTAGAGTAGGAACTCTTATTGTTAATTGCATGCTCAAACTGTGAGTGGCAGAACACTAGCTTCCTCTTTTTAGGTGATGGAGGGAATCCTGCTGCTAAACGTATTCTGAGCTCCTCAGACTTGTTCCCGTGAAAGTGTTGACAATAACACAGCCAAATCTGTTGCCCGAGTCCCAAGCAGTATCTTCAGCCTCCCATGCCATGCCTCAATACTATTCTGTGTCAGTGGCAAACATAGGGTGTTTAACTCTAATATGTTCCAGAATGTGATGGGGAACAGCAGCGGAAACCGTGAAAAAGGCATATTCCTAGTTGTAAACTTCCTAGGCTTGTCAAATAAATACTATTCACTGAAGTTTGTAATACCACGAAAGAAAGACTCCACTGCACGTCTGGATAAATATTTAATCCACTTGAAGATAAAACACAACACAATTAGTTTTCTCTAGCGCCTCGGCAAAACTTGCCTTTACAGAGTAAAAGTTCCACAATGACTAATAGCTCACTTTAAATACATTTCAAAAGACACTCCCCTGCCAACACTTAAGTAATTACTATTAATTAATTACAAATTGAATTAAAGAAACAGAATACATATATATAAAAAACATATATTTAAAAAACATATATATACCAATCTCATAACTTATGCCAAACTTTTCCATGAACAGTCATGATTCAGTCCATTTGGACTTAATGTATTAAATTTTAGTATAAGACATAATTCCTTTCTCCTTAATATTTGTTTTATATGTTGTTCACTATAATATACTTCATTATTAACATTATCTAATACTGTGACTTTTAAATTGTCAGGTTTACTATTATGATATTTATAAAAATGTATAGCTAAAGGACTACTTTCCTTCTGATTTTTTATGTCTCTAACATGTTCTTTTATCCTACAGCACAAAGTTCTTTTAGTTTCTCCAATATAAAACTTGCCACAAGGGCATTCTATACCATAAATAACCTGTTCTGATTTACAATTAAAGGTTCCCTTGGTTTCAAAAACAGTTCCATTAATGATTTTAAACTGTGGAACTATATACCTACATATAGTACACTTTCCACATTTTCTTGTACCCTGATATTTCACTTGTTTGTACATTAACATCTTCGGTATCTTAAAGCGACTGTGTACTATAAAATCCTGAACATTTCTTCCTCTATTATAAGAAAAACTAATCCCATTATTTTTTAAAAATTCAACTTCCTTTTTAAGTAAATTCCAGCTAAACATTACTCGTCTCTTGACTTGTTCAGACAATAAAGAAAATGTTGAGACAAAATATACCATATCTTTTATTTCCTTATTATTACAACTATAACTAATACTATTATTATTACTGTTATTTTTAATTCTTCTCAAACTGTATTTTAAATCACTCTCAGAGTACCCTCTATTCTTAAATTTATTATAACTTAATAGGTATTCTTTCTCCTTAATATTAGGGTTACTACATAGTCGCTTCACTCTATTAAATTCAGTGTAAGGAATAGATCTAAAAACATGTGGTGGGTGATAACTTGTCCCATACAACACTGAGCCAGAACCCTGAAACTTCCTATTTAGTTGATACTCTATCAATACATTATTCTGTCCTTTTAAGGTAATATCCAAATACTGTGCTGTATTGCCCATTTGTAGTCCATCAAATTTTATGTTCATGCTGTATTTCTGTATTTCTTCCAAAAACTGCTGAACATTTTCCTGCCCACCCTTACATATAAACAGCAAGTCATCAATGTAACGGAAATACCTATAGACATATTTGTTGTAAAATGAATTAGTATATATATATTTATTTTCAAATATTCCCATAAAAATATTGGCATAACTGGGGGCAAAGGCAGCCCCCATTGCTGTACTTTGCCTTTGCCTATAGATATCTCCGTTAAACTCAAATATGTTATTATTTAAACACATATGTAACAATTCTAACACATAACTAGTAACCGCTGTATCACCTATACATTGCTTAATAGCAAACAATCCATCCTCATGTTTTATACTTGTGTATAGGCTCACTACATCTATCACCACAAAATACATATTTTCTTCCCATATTATAGTTCTAATACAGTCAATAAGAGAAAATACATCCTTAATATATGATGGTAATCTGTATACATATGGTACTAAATAAGTATGTAAAAAAATTGAAACATTGTGTAAAAAACTATTAGTGGCTGAAACTATAGGACGTCCAGGTGGGGGAAACTCATTTTTATGTAGTTTAGGTAAACAAAAAAAACATGGCATTCTAGGTTTATTTAAATTAAATTTTTCTTTCACATCTTTATAGGAAAAATATCTTAACCTATACCCTTTGTCTATAATATATTCATATTTTCTTTGTGCATCCAAATATTCAGATATTTTAATCTTCTCATATACCTCGTTTTTCTTTAAGTGTATATAACACGTCCAAATATTGGATAACATTCAATACCACTAATTTTCCCCCTTTGTCCGAGGGTTTGAATACCATGTTATCATTTTGTCCTAAATTTACCAAACTATTCCATTCTTCCTTCTGTAAGTTGTATTTTATTTGAGCTTTATTTTGCTTAAAATGCTGAAAATCAGCCTCTAAATTATGTAACAACGATTTATATAAATATTTAATACTGTCGTTTCTATATGGAGGGGTAAAGGAACTTTTAACTATAACTTTACTAGTATCCAATTCATTGCATTCCATACTATTTAATTCTGAATCACAAGAAAAAAACTCATCTTTTGTATCTGTTATACTTAAATCTATAAATTCATTTCTCCCATTTCCAATATTTATACCCTTGTCATCTTTAAAAAAATCCATGAGATGTAATTTTCGTGTAAAATTATAAACATCAGCTTTTAGCATATGGATTCTGGGTAGAACAGTTGGAATACATTTTAACCCTTTATTTAATACATTTTTATCATTCTGCGATAATTCAATTCCTGACAAGTTAACTACATACTCACAGTTCAATTGATGTCCCTTTGTAGTGTTAAAGTCAATACCATTTACCCCTTTTGTAATACCGCTGGTTCCCATAACCTCCCCTCTGTGGTCCCTGTTCATTCCAACTCCGCTTCCGACTGGAACGGTCATTTTGAAAAAATTCTAATCCCTTGTTATTTCCTGGGTTGGGGAGTGCTGGAAATTGTTCAGTATCAGAGTCATCTTCCGTGTGCGATAAACCGCTTTCAGCTGAAGCTTGCCCTTTTCCTCCTTCCACGCCATTCTTCTCCGCTCGTTCAAACTGTACCCGCTTCCGGTTCACTTTAGAGTTGTTCGTCAGTAGGAACGCCCTTTTGTTGTCGTAATCATGCAAGTCCCTATGTAGCTTATTCTTCTTCCGCTCTATTAGATCAAATTCATAGTCAAGTAATTGCTGATTGGTTTGCACTAGAAATTGTTGTAAATCATCACTTTTGATTTTATTACAAATTTCTACGCATAAGTTCTTAATTTCTTCTCTTAACTTTTGCTTTTTTAAATTATCTCTCTCTATTAATATATGGACCCAGTCTCTACTGCACCGATGAGCAGCTTGTATCCATCTCTCATGAAACTGCTTGTCCTCAGCATTCATGAGATCAAACGGGGTAGATGGACTCTTAACAGTTCGCAAACCCCGAGGAGTGATGTCCAACTCCTCATACCGCTGTAAACTTTGAAGATTTAAAAAAACAGATGTTTCTTTATAGAGCAATTTCTCTATCTGAGAAAATAATTCTTGAATTTCAGGGGCAACTGTTGTATCCGATTTTTTGCCAATTCTTGCAAAAGGATTTTGCTGCCACAGTTTTCTGTCCTGCTGCCATTTGTTATACATCGCTGAAGCTCTTTCTGGGACAGAAACATCATCTCTGCCCGTTACATTGTTCACATTCGAGGAGCCCACTGCTCCATTAGATGAAACCAAAAAACTATTAATAGATTTTTGTGTATTGTCCATAGCAGATTCTCTGAACATTCTAGGTAGCGCAGCAAAGGAGTCACTTGCCATGAGGAATGCAAAAACCACCAAAGGAAGGTACAAAACTCTATTTGTAATACCACGAAAGAAAGACTCCACTGCACGTCTGGATAAATATTTAATCCACTTGAAGATAAAACACAACACTTTGTGTTTTATCTTCAAGTGGATTAAATATTTATCCAGACGTGCAGTGGAGTCTTTCTTTCGTGGTATTACAAATAGAGTTTTGTACCTTCCTTTGGTGGTTTTTGCACTATTCACTGAAGTACCTTAACAGATCTCTACCCTCTGTAGGGAACAGTTCCCGTAAGGCATTAAAGCCTGATACCACCTCCTCCTCCTCTAGAAATGCCAATGCCACCATATATTTCACAGCCACCTGGAATTCCTGGCAAGAGTTATATAGGGAAGATAAGCCCAATGCCTGCACTTTACGCCAGATATTCTGGCCAAAGTGGAAAAAGCAGCTTTTGGGTATGACCCCTGCAAGATTGTTACGCACACTCTTAATTGCTGCTATTTCATAGTCACACATTACATACTTCATAGATGGCTCAAAGTCATGCTCCTGCAATAGCTGGAACATACACTCCCGTATCACATTGTACGATCTTAATGATTTCTTTGACATCTGACAATACAACAGGGGAACCATCTTGTTATAACCTCCATACTTAAGAATTCCTTGAATTCTGTACAACTGCCAGCATATCAATCCCTTATAAAAGAAGGTCCCATCCATGAGCCAGATACTAGCGTAACTTAAATCATACAGATTACAAACAGTTTTAAACACTAACACAGTCACATCACTTGCAGGGTCTATATAGCGCTTCTCGATGAAATCACCATTTTTCAATGGAAAATCACTTAAATTAACAGTCTGTAATGTTATATGCATGTCAGCCTGACCCCTACTATGCTTTCTATGGATCCTACCCACTTGTTGCAGCAATGCTTTCTTGTTTGGCAAACAGGAGACAAACTGTGTGGAGGTAGATGCCATAACGCCATCTACAATTAAACAAGAGGTATCCCCAGACAGTTCAGCTTTCTGTCTCAATTCATAGCTCATTAAATATCTTTCTACTTCGGCCGGGCTCCCTGTGTGATGGTGTGGTACAGATTTACAGAGTTCTTCCCCATTAGGTAATGTAATTGTGACTGCTCTACCTTTACATTTCTCTGCATGTTTACGTTTGCAGCACCAGTACTTCTTGCTAGTCATTGTACGTTCCAGGTTATATATATATATATATCCATCTACTATGAGTACTTCCTGGTCCTTTTGGGATTTGATGGTTGTGTAGACTTGTCCTGCTACTCCAGGGCTTTCCAATGTGACTTCTGCCATAATGAAGATGTTGGGTACGATGTTTCCATTGGCTGATAACTATTTGTACTGGCTTCTATTTGCTGTGCATGGTCCATATGATGTTTTAAAGTGACAGCACCTATTTTGCCTATATAACAACAGTTGAATCTATATTTCAGCAAGTATACTCTGTTTACATTTATTGCCACAAGCAGCTTCCTTGCACTGAAAGTGTAGCAATTATGTTGTATTTACAGTTACTGACAGAAGCAGCTGTGGCACACTAAGTGTCGATTACATGCTTTGTACTGCTATTGTTAGTTAGCAGTAGTTAAATGTACCATTTCTGATTGACAGTAGTTATATGTCCCATTTCCTGCTGCATGACTGCTTTCAATATTCTGTTGCTTGATCTTGTAAAAGTCAATGTTATGGATGCAGTTTTTCGATGTCCTGTTGATCGATGTAGTGGAATTACAGTATTTAGTTTTTCCGACGGTGTGGTCTCAACTTTGTGAAACTCGATGTTGTGAGCATTCGAGTTTTCAAAGTAGACCCGTATATGTGTATATATATATATATATATATATATATATATATATATATATATATATATATATATATATAGATATATATATATATATATATATATATATATATATATATATATATATATATATATATATATGTATATGTATATATATATATATATATATATATATGTATATATATATATTTACAGAGAGAGAGACAGATACACAGGTAAAATGGTCATGTTGACTGTGTATTAGAATCACATGGGGGGGGGGTTCAAAAAAGCCGACACAGAGTGATTTTCCATGTAGGCAGAGTGGCATGGAGTTAAGCAGCCTTGCGGTCCAGTAAAGAGAGCATAGGGGTGTACGAGCGTGCTGACATGGAAGTGTTGGTTGCATGCAAATCACCTCAAAAGCAGGTGAATTGCATGCAAATTAGGTTGTTTTGTGATCCAGGAAGCATGTTGGTGTTAGAAGTGTACACAGAAAATTTCCATGTACAGAAATGTAAAAATTAAACAGGTTCTGTAAAACTCCGATTAGAAGGCCATACATATGGAAAACTATGCAAAACTATGCCCTGTGAATCCAAAAACTAATGCAAAATAATATAGAATAATATATATTTTTAATACTCATATTACATTTGTGAGGGTGCAGCAGCATGCAAACATGCAGTTCTGCAAAAAAAAAATAAAAATATTAAAAAATGTAAAAACTAAAAATAAGACATATGTGACAATAATGCAGTATAGGGCTCTGTGTGGAGTATGTGCACTGGTAGATGTCAGTGGTTGCTAAGGAAGCAGACACTGGAATAGTGAAGTATCCAGGTTATGTGCAAGGATCTGTATGCAAATGAGCTGAGGTTACTGAATATGTGCATACAGATAAAACCCGTGTAGCCCCAGAACCGTGTTGGAATCTCCAGAACAGCTAGCTGACATGAAAAGGGAGTATGTCACTATATGTTTAAGTGGATTGGAGCTCAGCAGCACACATTTTCTTGCCGCTCAATTCAGCTAAGCAACAGGCTGTATACAGAATACTGAGCAGTGTTTACACCAGTGCTGCAGGTTTGTGTGCTGCACTGCGGTGCTTAGCAGGCAAGGCAGTATAAAAAAAAAAAAAAAAGGAAATAGCCTGGGAAAGCCAACCATGTATAAATGACTGATAAGCCATGTTCCACTGACACTGGGCCATTCAAACCCCTCAGTGGTATACCTGGCAGGTGGAATGCATCATAGTTAGCCAATCACACAGGCTGCATCTGCAGCACACCACTATAAACTATGCATACACCCTACAATCTAATCTTTCCCACATACTCTGTACCATTGGAGTGCAGACTTGGGAATTTTAACTGACAGAATGCTATGGGCTGCTGGTGATCTGCTACATCTGTACCTTTGCTACAGGCTGAGGTCAGTGCTGCTGTTGCTGCTGACAATAGGCCTAGACTGAGAAGGAGAAGAGTGTTCAGGCCCAGGGTAACCTTCCAGGGGCTACATGAGTAGGAGACTGTAGCCCACTACAGGGTGGACGGGGACATACTACAAGAACTCACCGAGCTCTGCCACCCGCAACTTAAACCCAGAGCCAACAGAGGGTATCCCATCCCAGTGGAAACAAAGGTATGTGTAGCCCTTAGAATACTAGCTGCAGGTACTTTTCAAAGACCAACTGGGGACATGATGTGGGGTCTCACAGGCATCTGCATCCAGGGTACTTCAGCAGTGCCTGATTACTATGCAAACATATGCCAGTAAGCACATTTATGTACCCCACACTCCTGAGGAGAGGGACAGTAGTGTGCATCTCTTCCACCATGTAGCACACTACCCTGATGTACTGGGTGCCATAGACTGCATAAATGCCCACATCAAAGCACCGCCCGGTGAGGAGGGTAGAGTTTAAGTCAACTGCAAGGGGTATAACTCCATCAACTGCCAGGTTATGTGCAATGCCCAGGGCATTATCATTAATATGTGTGCTGGCAGCCCTGACAGTTATCATGACACCCATATCTGTCATGCATTACAGCTGTACCAGATGTTTGCAAGAGGGGACATCCCATATGGCCATCTACTGGGGGATGCTGGCTACACACTGGAACCATGGATGATGACACCCATCAGAAATGCACACACACCTTCTCAAGAATGCCATAATGATGCACACACACAAACTAGAAACATCATAGAACATGTGTTTCAGCTGCTCAAGTCACGGTTCCGCTGCCTCGATATATCTGGTAGAGCCCTGCAGTACTCTCCAGCCACATGTGCACAGATGTTCACAGCATGTGCCATGCTACACAATATGAGCCTGGGGAAACAGCTGCAGTAGGATCATCACAGGGAAGGGACATACAGCCCCCCACCAGTGCCAAGGACCCCACAGCCAGACCCACAGGGGGACTTAGAGGAGGAACCCTCTCAGCCTGTTCCTGTAGGCATACGTAGGCTTGCCCAGTATGCTCTAGCCTTGCGAAAGAGGCAACACATTGCACATGCACTGGCAACCTAGGGTCCTAGGGACTGACACATCACTCAGTCTCACATACATAGTATAAAGGATGCCAGCTGCACCACACAACCTATATCTTACCATGTATTGGCTGTGAATTGCATGCATCAGAGTCAGCCCTGAAGCACTGTTATCTCAACTGCTGCATTCACAAGATAAGTCACTCTTCTTTTCAAGAAATGTATGGGATACTAGACTATGGTAGCATATGCATGGACCTGCTGCATGCATGCAAGGGAATAGAGTGGGCTACTGGGCTACCTGCAAAGAAGTAACAGCTATGTGGGACAACAGAAACTCTCCATCCAATACTAGCTGTCCCATAATATGCAGTAGGCCACAAGGCAGCAAAACCCACTGCAGTATGCGAGAGAAATGCCAAATAGCAGGGTCATATGACAGATGCATGAGTGTCAATGTTAGGGTCTCCTAACCCCAACACAGCCATGTTCCCTTACGATTGCAGTACCAGTGTGTTTGCAAGGTTATAACAGCAGACCACACAATCCTAGGACTGTCCCAAACAAGCTGGCAACATGTTCTATTTCCTCAATATGCAGGGGTCAAAGTGTATGTCTGTCTGCTATTGATAATGTCAGGAATTAAACCACTTTCTGGTGGCTAGTGTGGCTTAGTGGGCTAAGTACATTAGCATGGTTGATGGTGTTCAAGGTTTGAAGCTGGTCCCCCTTGTGATTTTGCATGTAAATTACTCCTATGGTAAGAGTCCCACAGACTGTCAATGTGTCACTATTTGTTACTGCAAGAAAGCTGGACAAAGCCACAGACAATATAGGGACAGGGAGCCACAGCTATGGACATTACAAATGCTCTGAGTAACCTAGAAGGTGGCTAGTATAACAGCAGGTTGTAACAAGTCAGAATAGCAGCAGGATGTAAAGGCCATCATGTAACTGTGTCAGTACCTACAACAAGTGAGTGGGCACCATGAGTAGTATATTACTGAAAAAAACAACTGTCTGAGGTGCAGAGCTAACATATGAGGCAGAATGCTGGACATCCTGCTAAACATGTACAGTCAGAGGTGTGAAGTCTGCAACCCTGTGTGTGGTGTTACATCATGTACCGCAGTCACAGCATACATACCTACAACTACTTAGAGCAGGAAATATGGACAAAGCCATGAACAGGATTGAGACAAAGGCTCACATATAAGGAGAAGGATTAACTAGTGGCCAGACAAATGTAGAAAGTGCAGAGAATAACAGGGCATGCAGTAGCATGGGTTCCCTGCTGTGTATGGAGTCAATAACTCAAATGTGTCTCATCAGTTCCTAATGTCAATCCATAATGATTTGCCACTGATATACAAGAAAATCACAATGCTATGTAAAATGTTCCAGACATATGATGCTAAACCCTGTGTACAGTGTATTACAATCTGTACACAGCCTAGGTCTGACTCAGATATGATGTGCAGCTCACAGCCAGGGAATCCCTTGGACATAATACCAGGGAGGAGCTGGACTGTTGAATCAGGTGCAGCAGCTAATTGGCTGTAGCACACAAAATCCCGGACTGGAGTACAGGTAGGTCTGGCCTGGAGTCACCTTGGAAGTACTGACAGTAACACCGGGCATGCTCCTTCACTTTGCTAATTTTGGCCCATGTCTGATGCCTCATCTCTCTAAAGAATTGAGTTGTGAATATATCTCTGTGCATACAGACAGCTATGTATATGTAGCTGTCTCTCACTATCCACCTCAGACATGATTACCCTTATCTATCAGTATGTGGTATAGATATATAGAGGCAACAGATACATATATAGCCACATAAAGGAGAAGAGTAATGTAGTGCTGCAGCCACTTGTACACCAAATGTAACTGGAGTCTTATGCAACTAGTACTGTAAGCTGTTGTGTGTAATAGTTGATAGGTAGGGGTTCTAATCTCACATCAGCCACCTTGTGTGAGTGTGTCTGTGTGTGTGTGTGTGGGGGGAGGGTGTGTGTGTGGGTGTGGGTGTGTGTGTGTGTTTGCATGAGTGTGTGTGTGTGTGTGTGTGTGTGTGTGCGTGTGTGTGCGTGTATATATATATATATATATATATATATATATATATATATATATATTTTTTTTTTTTTTTTTCCATACAGCAGTACAGACATGCCTATTAGGCCTATGTCTGCACAATGGTCAATCATTTTATGCCCCTGTGACTAGTGTCCTCCACAACAGTGGCCTCCCTGTCAACAGCTGTTGATGTCATCTACCTTAACAGCACTGGCAGATGCTCTCAAAGTGCAAAAGCTCCATGGGGCATGCAATAAGTATGCAGTACTACAGTATATGCTACTAGATAGGTAGGGGTTCTAATCGCAAAATAACAACTCTGTGAGTGTGTCTGTAGCTGTACTCTCTTGCAGCAGTGTGTCTGTCTCACCTGTCTGTGTGCAATGCTTATATATTTTCAGGCCCTGCCAATCTCCCCATTGGCCTCCTTTACAGGGCCTGCTGATGTCATCCACTTTAACAGCAATGACAAACACTCCCACAACACATAAGCTCAGTGATGCATGTGATAAGTATGCAGTACAATAGTTTATCCTACTAGATAGGTAGGTTTCTAATCTCAAAAAGGGCACCTCTGTAAGCATGTGTGTAACGATATCCCTTTGCAGCTGTTTGTCTCACCTATCTGTGTGCAATGGTTATACATTTTCAGGCCCTGTCAACCTCCCCATTGGCCTCCTTTACAGGGTCTGCTGATATCATCCACCTTAGCAGTGGCAAGCAGTCTCAAAACACATAAGCTCTGTGGGTTCTAATCACAAAAAGGCAACTCTGTGAGTGTATATGTGTTTATGTAAATACATCCCATTGTAGCAGTGCATCTGTCTTGCCTATATATGTGCAATGATTATACATTTTAATGCCTGTAAGTAGCTGTTGCCCCTAAATATTCCACATCTACTTAGGCATAAATGCTATCTGCCACCACCTACGTTTGTAGGTACAGAACACCCAGATGATGCGTATCAAGCATAGCATGACTTGTCATGGAGTATGCATGCAGGATTACGCTGTCCGCCCCATTGCCCCTGATGCCCTGTTTTACACATATGCATCTAGGTAACCATGCACATACTGTATATAGCCATACCTTGCTGATGTCATTTTTCTGCTTTGCTACCATGCCATCTTGAGCTGCTGTATTGCTAGCAATTCTCCATAGCATACTCTCTCAGACCCCTGCAACAGAAACATGCAAAGTTCTGAGAGACACCTTTCAGTTTGCAACACCACTATCAATCTATCATGCAACAAAGGTACAAACACTTTGATGTGTACTCATGACCCATGCCAGCATATGACTCCTGTCATGGCATAACACAACTGCACTAAACAATGTTATGTAATGTACTACAGTCACCCTGTGCATCAGACACATATTTGCATGTCCCTGCATCGATGGTATGGCAGGGATGTGACACAGGTATCTTCACATTCACAGTGTGTGGTGTGCGGATGCCAGAGGCCTAGGCTGTGCCAAACAGCTGACATCATGTGTGGGAGTCAGGAAAGGGTGCTGGTCAGCTGGGCCATGGAGAGGTGCTGTGTGTGTGTCTATTGGTGACCTGCATGTGACAGTGATGTATGAGTGCATGCAGTCAAGGACTGACAATGCCTCACCTCACCATCTGTCGACTACATCAGTGAAATGATGCATGGTATCACAAATGTGGTGGAGGGAGTTACAGATGTCAGACAGTGATGCAACCATGATCTTGAGTATCCATCTGGTGTTGCTTTTGGAACATGCCTGTGCCTCCATGACAGACCAAAACATGTGTTGAGTGACTCATGATGTGATGCCTGTGACAGGTGGTGGATGGGCAGCAGTCCTCCTTCGAGCACCCCAATATACCTGTGTGGAACCTCGCCAGGTCTCTGGCTATGGCTAGTGTCTACACTTACTGATGCCATTGTTGCCACACTCTGCTGTTTGATGCTGACACACTCTGTCTGTCTGATATCTGTGTCACAAACGACTGGGTATGTGTGGGCATACTGAATGTGTGCAGGGACAATGGGGGAGAAAGTGGGATGTCAAACCATGGGACAAATTCAGCCCCCAACACCCCCATCTGTGCCTCACTATGGCCAGCATCATCATCAGAGTCTGATGAGACACTGACATCAGGTTGTGAGGGGGACAGACTCCAACCTCCCAGTCACCTTTGAGGAGAAAGACAGAATAAGTACATTACTACCTGCATTATTATGTATTGTGATGCAGACCCACACATAGAGGTGAGGTACCACAACTGCATTACACATACCATATCTTATTTCAGATCCCATGAACAGCACACAAGCAGACTACGCAAACAAGACAGGCCAATTAAACCACATGCACTGCAGCTACATGTGGTTAATGTTGCCACTACTATACACCTGTGAGTTAAGTGATATGTCAGTGTATGTGATAGACCTACACGTAAAACACAGTGCACCATCTTGAGCCCCTGTATAGCAGACTGCATAGACCTTCACAAAAATTAGTGCAAATATGTTACAGTTCCTGCACATACACTACTGTGATTACCAATGCAGTGCACTTCAGTTAACCCCTCCGAAAATGAGCATACAAGTAGTGTACTCTGGCTAAGCATATAAGTTGTATCTACAGCAAAATGGCAGCCCTTAACATTCTTAGGGTATATATGATCCATACAAAAACAGTATCACACTCACTGAGTACAGCACATTGGACTCCAGCTACACCTGACGTACCTATGGAAATGTGAGGGAGAGGTATTGTCAGCAATACCAAATGTGGCATTGTTACAGGATAATATGTGCGTATATAAACATGTACAGTAGGTACTGTGATACTGCCTACATTGCTTACATTCTGAGTATGCATGCACAAATCTGCATTACAAACAACCCCACCCAATGCAGATTGACCTGACATCCGTGTACTGGTATGCAGAGGCTGCCACAATTACTGATACAGTATTATGGTGATGAACACAGGAGAGTTACCTGGACTCTCCTCTGCTGTGGCACCCACCACCACGATGTATGGGATGATGGATGCTTGGGAGCTGGTGGTTGAGCCCAGGTTCACCAGGAATTCCTCTGCAGCTGAGAGTTGTTCTACTGCTGCAGGCCCTCCACTTGTGTGAGCACGGTTGCTGGCCACAGCAGAAGCCCTTTGCCGTGCAGCATTTACCATGTCTGTCGCCCAGTGTCAGACATGCTCATAGCTTCTGTCCTGTAGCCCTACATGGTTGACTGCTGTGATGAGGTCAGCCCACAGTGCTGCACGTTGCTCTGGATTCTGCCGACTCCTGGACAGCAGAATGTTGTGATGTAGTCTGAGGCCTTCCAGGATAACATAATTTTCTGCAGCTGAAAACAGCAGGTGCCTTTATCTATGCATCCTTTCTGAAAGACAAGAATAGGGGAACACATCACAGGACCACATACATTGCTCTCCACTATGTACAGACCCTGCACATACAAAGTGGCCTGCACCATCCACTGCTGCCTCACATGTCATACCCCGCCATCTATCAACACAGTATGTATGTGGCTATCAGCAACATAGTAGCTATACTGGTTATGTCCCTGTGTGCTGTGACAGAGTGTGCTCTATGTCTCAACTCTCATCAATGCTGTCTACTGTGGTCACCTATGGGCTACACCCCAGTATCATGTCAGACAGCTACTGCTTGACAAACAGGTATGTGTTATTACAAGTATATTAGGACAGTCCAGCACCATCTGTGTGCCACAAAGATAGACAGCAATGCAAATGTGCTGTAGGATATCTTCCCTGTAGGTGTCTTGCTTGTCCAGTACACAGATGTTTGCAGAATGTGTACATGTGCCTGATATATGTAGTCCATTTGCCAGACACATGTGGATGTTTGGCAAATGTTGGACAATAATTGATAGTTGTTCTTTGACTGTGGATAATCTGGCTGTCACACGCCAGAACCACAGAAAGCAGTTATGCTACAGTAATATATGTTACTGTGTTCATACCCTTACTTTGTATGATCAATATGTACACTCTGTCACTGAGGTTGGGCCTGTGTTCCCCCACTACTAATGGCTAAGATCTGAAGTCTTGTTGTATGGAGTTGCCAAGTATGCTAGCCATAGCATTCAAGTGAAGAGATATGAAAGTCAACAAAACATTGTCCTAGCCAGAGTACATCGAGGACAGTCAGGGGCACCTGTACAATGTCTGAAGTATTCCTGTGTGACATTCAAAGACTGAGATGAGCTAAATGTGATATGCCAGCTGTGTCCACCATTACTGACTGTCAATATTGTCTAACACACAATCCAGTAGCATTTGTACAGTATTTGACCATTGTAGGAGAGAGTGAGAGGGCCAGAGCTGTGATCTAATTCACAGCAGACAAAGTTGAAAAGCATGCCTGTAGCTGTTGGACAGTAGACTATCACCAACATGTCATTGCCAGAGATGTACTACAGGCCTACTGTTGTAATCACTATTCCTTATAACTGCATCCTCCCATCTGAATCCCATTAGATGGGGACTTGTATTACATACCTGGTAGAGTGCTATAATCCTTTTTGTGCAGAAATTCTGAAGGAAAATGCTTCCGAAATTGCAGTCTGTCTTGATAAAGCAAGTTACATACCTGTTTAACACAGGCAGCTGCTTGCCTTTTGTAGGTAATGCTCAATAACAGGTGATTGCCTTTGCACCAATCCATGGATCAGACTTGATAACTGCATCCGAAACAGCTGGGTTGCACTTTAATTAGCCAATGACATGGCACAACAGTGCTATATTTAAGACCTCCATGTAGCCCTTGGCCCTTTTCCTAGTCTTTGAGATGGACATTACTGAGGTGTGGAGACTACAGCATCGCAGAGGGTGGGTAAAACTACTGTCCACTGTTGGAATTTATGTGGTATATCCACAGTTTTGCATGCTATGCATGGCCATTGTCAAATGACTTTCTGATTATCTGGCAGTTCAGTGTTAAACTATGTGGATTGAGGTCAGCAAGGGGGAAGACACATATGAGTGTCATACGTCATATGCATCAGAATATGCATGCTGCTACAGTAGTTGCTAGTCTATGAGCTGTGTATGTTTGTAGGGATAGACTGTGACACATGTCCCTATTGCATGACCTTTGCCCCCCACCCCTTTATGTATGGGTGTTGTGTGGATCCCTTGTTCTAGGAGGTTGTGAGGCATGGTAAGTCTGTAGCAGGTAGCTGAACATACTACTGCATATGTTGCAGGCTGCAGCTGCTGCCTTTTGCCCAGGAGTCATACTGGGGAGTGTGAACACATTGAAGGACAGCAAGCTGTATGTGTCAGCGAGGGGTCAATGTCAGCTCTGTCATTACAGCACAGCCAGGGTGAGGGTACCCATAACAGTCCAGGTGAGGCACGTGCTTAAGGTACATATATTATGTAACAGTGTTAATCAGAGAGTATTAGGCAACATATAGGTAGCCAATACATATTTGTGCCATGTGTCCCTACCTACAGGCCATTGACATGTTAACATGGATAGCAGTAAATGCAGTAGCAGCAACCTGTTTTGCTTAAAATTGCAGGACTTAGTTATTATTTGTTAAATTTACAAGCATGTCTTTGAAGTGCAACACACTGAATTTGAAACCAGGACTGTGGGTGGCAAAATGTACAGCATGCTAGGAATTTAACAAACTGAGCTACTAAGTTAATACTGCTGCAGCTGTATTTGCTAGATATATGTGTATGCATGCAGTCTGTTACATAGCATTCGCATTAGCATGTGCGTTTGGATGGGTATGACATGTGACACTGAATTGTCAGTCATTATTTTCTAACCTCAACCTGTACTGACTTGCCAGTACTTCAGCACACAGAAAATGTTTTGTGAAAACTATGCCTAAAGTAGGTGGCACAACTGTAGATATTCTGCAACAGTCTGTGCAGTTGACAGCTATACCTGCTATCCCAGGCCTCATTCACATCCATCAATATTTATTTGGCTGTGTATTGGTTTGGTATCTACATCACAAAGTTTCAAGTACTCTCCCAATTTCCCTATTATATTTACGAGCAGTGTGTTATTGGCAATCAGGATATGTTTATGGAAACAGCTATTTTACTTCAGAGCTGAGTGGCCTAGTGGGCTTATGCATTATGCTGTAGTTGATAGGGTCCTGGGCTTGAGACTTGGCAGGGCAATTATTTTGCAGATGTGGTTTACAGTGTCAGAAACACAGAAGGTGATTAAGGCACTTTTAAGCAGTTTTAAGTGGGTTTGTGTGATGCACCCCACCACTTAGCTCTGTTTAAATCTGCATTCATTTTAAAAAAAGAAAATAGAAAAGGGGTGATAGGAAAGTGGTGAAATGGGGGCATGCAGGGGGAAAACATAATGAAAGGCAGATAGGGATGTGCAGGACAGGTGTAGGAAAGGACCACAGCTCTGCATTTCTTCTACAGCAACAGCTATGCAGGTCGCAGAGAATTTGGAATTTGGAGCCTCACACCTCAGAAAGAGGGATGAGGGCAACATAACTGTGTTTATTAATTCATGTGATGATTAAGTGTGTCAAGTGAATGTGGGTGTCAAATGGAGAGCTATGTATGGGGCAATAATTTTTGTGGGACAGGTGCCCTTTTTTGTTTAAGGTGAGAGTGGATTGTTGTGGAAGGGTTGTAGGAACATGTGAGGAGGTATTTTTTGTAGGAGTAGTTGCATTAGCAGACAGACAAGACAAACAAGACTGAATACTGGGGCCATGTATGACACATGGGGGAAAACCTTAGATGGGGAGGGTGTTGTTGAATTAGAGAGCCATGTGTTCCCAGATGGCAGCAGTTAGACTGATCTCCTCACTCACATGGGAAGTTAACACCCCTCCTTCACTGCCCCAAAGGTGACTGTGCTGAAGGCTGGGCCCCAGGGCTACCTTGCCCCCCAGGTTGGCAATTCTTCCCTCAATCCAGCACAGGTGATTTTCATAGCCATGATACATGATCCTGTGCACCATCACCGGTAGCTGATCCTGGGTGACAACCCCCTCCACCCCCGCTGCCAAGAGGACAGGCCTCATTCCCTGAGGCAGTTCCACCTGTAGGTGGTGCAGGGACAGCAGAGGGAGCACCAGCGACTTGGGTTCCAGATGTGCTGGAACTCAGTGCCACGGCCGGCTGAGGTAGATTGCCAGGCACCGGCCTACCCAGTTGAGCTATGGTGCTGAGGTATTCCAAAGTGTATAGGTTAGTAATGAACATAACATTTAGTTAGTTATAACAGCATGCCAGAACGTTGCAAATAACCCAGTAACATAACATTGCATAGTATATGAAACACAACAATAAGTGAGATAACAGTCAGTATAGTAACAGCAGGCCAGTAACAACTATGGCATAAGGCCAACAACAAAGGTAATTCAACAAAATATGCTAGTATGCAACCATTGTAATACATAACAATAATAAAACATAAGGCCCAGCATAACATTTTGAGAAGAACACATGTTAACAGTAAACTATAACTGATGTATAACAATAATAAATTATGATGCAATAAGGGGTGGGGGAGAAAGAAATACAGTCCATTAATAGCATAGGTTCACAGGTTAGTACTAATCTAACTGCCTTTGCGAGCCATTTTAAGCCTAGCTAATTATCCCTTGTGAGACTCAAACCCTGGACCTTGTGTTTGTAAGGCAAACACCTTAACTATTTGGCCACCCTCCCAACCCCTATATCCCCTACCAGTATAGGCTATGTTGTTTGCAACAGTACTCTTATATACTCTACAGTTCTGCCCTTATTTTATCTATACACATGCCCTATAGCTTCTGCAGCACATACATACCTCTCAAGCTATCCACATGACACAGTATGGGCCAATTTGTAACACTTATGGGTACACAACTACAGAGGACTATTACATGTCAGGTGGACCTATATAACTACCAAGGTGTACTGTGGACTGATGTAACATGACTGCGATATTGACATAAATTATGTTGATAATTGATCTGTGACACAAGGATTAGGCAACAGTGATCACAGTCTGTGACAGTGTGACACTTGAGAGACGTGTATAGTGCACAGTACAGAGAGTTTAAGAATATCATGCCATCCTTTGCAGGCATGGGGTTAGGCTACTAGCAGACATTCACAGACACACCAGGCATACAGCAATACCAAGATTACACATTTAATTTGTTGTATTAACTTTTATTAGTATTGTACTTGTTGCCCTTATTTTCTGAAGTCTTTTCACATTACTGAGCAATGCTGTTAACACTCTGTTACATCTGAACACACAAATTATTAACACATTCTAATGACAACTGCAGCCATTTATTCACTTGAAATCCCTGTTAGAAGAACATCTGTTAACATTACATAACTGATTCAATAATATTTAGTAGAACTTTTCACTGGATTTGAACCCTGGTCTGTGTGACAAAATGTACATCAGACCCAGCATTTATCAAACTGAGATACTGAGCCACTGCTGCTTATTGATTGACTGATGTTTGCCTAGAGCTCACCTGGTAATAAAATATGACCTGATAATAGAAGTAAAGTGTTATATAAGACTGCAGTGACATTTGAACACAAATGCATGAGATTCATGCATGACAGAGATCGTAGAAGAACTGTGCATTAATATATAGGATACAGGTGCAGACAATATACCCCTAGTGAGTGGAAATATCTGTGATGTGTACAAACCATATCAGACTGCTAGATTGGCTACCTGACCCATATACAGTTGCAGATGTTATATTTGCAGTCTACAGCTATTACAGTTTCATACTTGCCTGCAGCTGTGTATCTCACAGCAGGAATGCATTTAGCTGAAATTTAATGGTTAATACAAAACAATCTCAATATACAAAATATACTTTGGCCATTCCTATTATTGCTTCAGATCTTAGTGCAGAACAAATGTCATAATGCATTATATCTTGCAGTACAGCTCCAAATCTACATTTTATCAGAACACTCTTTATTAGCTAGCCTTCAGTCAAGTAGTGGTATTTTTCGTGCTTTTACTTCACAGCAGATTTCATGAACAGCCCAAAATACACACATATCGAACAACACAGCTTTATTAGGGGTGACTTCATGCAGTGATTGGTATATTTTTTCCAGTCTTTATTGCAGAATAGTTCTTATAATCCAGGTGTTGCAATACAGTTGTAATTCCATAATTAATGAAGTAGAAAATGTATTTCCTTAACATTATCAGGTTTCATGCTTTCATCTTCATTGAGCTATATCTGGTATTAGTCACTTATTTCAGTCCAGGTCTATGGCCACATTCATTGCAGTACAATCAAAACTGTATATACCTAATTGCAGTTAATACATTACTCTTTCTTGCTTATATGACTATAAATTGAAAGATGCATCTGTACTCAACATGGTCATGGCACAACTTGGCCAGGTGCCCTGCATGCATCTGTAGGTTGCAAGCTCTCTCCTTGGAAGCTGTAGGGAGAGAAGCACACCATTATGTGCACCTGTCTCTCACACACTCAGATTAGGTATTGGTAAAACAATACAAACAGTACTTACAAACTTGGGGGGGGGGCATTTCCATCTCGAGCATTCTGGATGCAGGTGTCCAGAAGTCCCATCTTCCATTGCTTCAGATTGTCATAATGATGAGGGGACCTGCTCATCTGTGCAGGGGATACATGTAGCACTGGTGAGATCACATGCCAGCCAGTTCCAGGCTTCTGACTTGTACAACAATCCCTGGTACTGGCCCTGCAGCAGCTGGACAGCGTGATATTTTACAAGGAGTCCAACCATGACCCTAGACTCCAGAATGCCCTATCACTGCGCCCTGAAGCATGCACCCTCTCCAACAACTGCCATAGCTCCTGCCAGGTTCAAATTCCAACTGGTTCTGCTGTACTCCAAACTGTTGCACTTAAGCCTGTTTTCCTGCTCTTTACAGCCATTGAGCAATTTTTAAAAATGTGGTGCATCACTTAGCACTGCGCAAGTGGTACTGCTCAGAACTGCTTAGCTGTGTGCAAACCAGCTTATCTGAGCTGAGCAATGCTTAAACGGGCAGTGCTTTGCACGGCTTAGCAATGCACAAACCAGCTAAGCACTGCTAATATATTCCTTGTTTAAGCAGTGCTTGACAAGGCTTAGCTGTGTTTAGTGGGGCTTAGCTGAGTGCAGCAAAGCAGGATTTAAAAATACATCTCATTAATGTGTATTTGCAGTATAATTCCTGCATAACCTTTCTGTGTATTTGTACAAAATTCAATCAAAGATTTAATAGTACTTCTCATAAATTTGTATTTGCAAAATAAATTTAATAACCTAAATAATGAGTAAACATGTTCCAACTATGACCAGGTACCTCAGGAAAGAAAATAAAATTGTAGAAATAGCAAACAAACTGAGGTGAGGCTCCAGGCTTTAAAAGATTTATTATCCAAGTGCACAGAACAACACAAGCGCTTTCACTAAACAGGCTTCTTCAGGTGTACTAAAAAGAGGTACTAACATCCCTATTTATAGTAATTGTACTAATTACCATATGAATTTTTAAAGGTATATTATAATAAAACAACTTGAAGTAAAAATCAAATGATAATACATGTATATATATGTACACATTCTAAAAGTGAAAACACTTAGAAAAACACATGTAATAGCATATATATAAATATATACATTCAACAAAACCATCTCATCTGCGTAAAGGTTTATTTTTTAAAATTGGTCTTAAGGGAACGTTTTCATTTAAACCATGCCCTGTTGTTGCCCTGAGTCTAATAATCCATCTTTCTTCTAGACTTTCAGTGTGTATTGTAATATCCCCTCCTCTAATACTTTCAGAAATTCTACCTATGGCCCTAAAAGAGAATATATGTCTCATATTAGTGTCCTTAATATGTCTAGAAAGGACATTGAAAGGACTACCTTTCCTTTTATGATATAGATGTTCCCTAATTCTATCTCTGAAAGTTCTATCTGTTTTACCTGCATAGAACGTTTTACAAGTTTTACATGTAGCAAGGTAAACAATATGTTTAGAATCACATCTGGCATTGGCACTAAAATTATAAATCTCACCAGTGTCCGGGTGCTGGAAAGATAGACATGTGTCTATGGAACTACAAAAATTACATCTACCACAAGGTCTGCTGCCTTTATTGGTAACTGGAGTGGTCTCCTCCTCTGGGTAACACAGTTGTCTACGTAGGGATTTTTGATTCTTAAAAGTGAACTGTGGTCGTGTTCCTATATGTTTATTTATTTGTACATCAGAAGTTAAAATGTTCCAGTTTCTATTAATAATATCAGTGTAACACTTTATACCCTAGAATAACTGAAACAAAGCCTCAAGGGTTGTGAATTTTTACATCACTCATATTCTTATTGTCAGCTATAGGTTTAGAATAATATGGCTTAGCTTTACTTTGTCTCAGTTTTGTGACATTCTATAACCCATGATCAATAAGATGGGGTTCATAACCTCTTTCTTTTAACTCACCACATGTCTTATTAAGTTGTGAGACAAAATCATTAGCATTAGCATTTAACGTAGATGCTCTAAGGAATTGATTTTGTGCTACATTTTTGAAGATAAACTGGGGGTGCATGCTGTCTCTGCTAAGTAGATTGTTGACACGACACTCCTTCCTATACAATTTAACATTAAAGTGGCCATTAAGGTCCTGTAACACAGTAACATCCAAAAAATTAATTTCGCTATAAGAATAATTCACAGTAAATTTTAAAAAATCAGTGGTAGTATTAATATATTCTACAAAAATTTTAAGGTCATTCACTGTGCCCCCCCCCCCAGACCAGAAAGAGGTAATCTACAAATCTACGAAAAAAATTTATCTTATCTTTAAAATGATCATTTTCTAGTATAACTTGCTCCCATCCCAACAACACAGCATTGGCATAGCTGTTGGCGCAAGAAGTTCCCATAGCAATGCCGTGACATTGCAAAAAGAATCTATCACTAAAGATAAAAACATTATTTTCTAATACCAACCTTAATAACAGTCTTATGGATTCTATAATGTTACTATCATATTTACCACTGTCAACCATCAGTTTAGTAACACTCTTAATACCATAATCGTTTGGTATAACCGTAAACAAAGAAGTTACATCAAGTGTTACTAATAACAAACGTGCGCATTTAACTTGCACTCTGTCACAAGTAAAGTTATACAAATCTTTAACAAACTGTTCAGTGTCCTTTAATATATGGCTAATTTCATTTATCAAAGGTCATAATGTTTTTTCTAAGAAGATAGAAACTGATTCAGTGCACCAATTTCTGCCAGCTACTATGGGTCTCATGGGGGGGGGGGGGTCGGTTAAGCTTTTATGCACTTTAGGTAGAACTTGTATTATTGGTATAGTGGGACTGGAACTCAAGAAATAATTATAAAGATCAACATCTATCAGATTTGCTGTAAACATATCTTTCAACTTTCTATGCAGTCTGCTTTCTATTATTATAAATTAATATGTATGGTGCACTACCAAGGGGGTACAGCATACACTGACATGGTACCTTCCGTGTAGGCTTTACACTATGCCTACACAGATTTTATTAAATCCCCAGGACAATAAACTGCATTATTTTCATTTGTCCATAAAATAGTAAGGACGACCAAAGACTACAGATCTTCTCCTGTGATAGTTGTTAAATTGCTATTTAACACTGGTCAGAAACCACAATATAATATTTTGCAGAGTGTGGCTGTCCTAATGATCATCATTGTCATCTTGACATGTCTTCTTCCAGTAGTTATTACTAACAATATTACTATGATTTTATCAGAATATCCATCATTTATCGTGTTTTATACCACAGCTTCCCAGTATTATCATGACGGTTTCTTTATGTTAACAAAATAAAAACATTTAGTAAAACATCCATTTAGGTGTAATAAAAATGGTTGAAGTCCAAAACTATTTATAATTAGAGTAAGATGCAAGCACAGCCTTGTGATATTTTCAAATATGATTCAATATTTCAGACATGCAGATGAGGAATCTTGCACTCCATTACTGGTGAGGTGCAACAGCGTGTGAAAAACAAGAATGCTGGACTCAAGAGTTTTAAGCAGAGGACTAAGTGTTGGTGCAGTCCCCTCTGCTATTTTCTGAGCTAGTTGACAAGGTCACTTTGTGGTACTAGAGAGAGTAACAAAGAGCACTATATAGTAAGATGAACTGTAAAGGGAAACCTAGAGCAAACATACCACACAAGTGTAATAAAATCACTCAGGGAAGCTACAACTTTTGTAGTCAGCCAGGAATGTGAGATGGATGCTAATACTGTGGTACAATGTGTGACACAAGGGAAATAACTGCCAAACCAGCTAGCTGGAATTTTGAAAATAATTATGTCATCTGAAAATATTAATATAATTTATATAGAAATGTAACAAAAGGAGACACTGCCAGCCCCGCTATCTGGAATTTTGTAAATAGGTATATGTTATTTATGAATATCAGTGTGATGCAACTGCTTGTGTTACCAAATGTATTAGAACTATATGTTATGTGTATATTAAACTACTGGTACAGAAGTGTGTGTGTTGAGCAGGGTTTGAGCTTCAAGGATGTGTCTACAGTGTACCCTACTGGAAAATAATGAAAATGTATATAAACTATATACCTGTGCAAATGCATATGTTTTAATAGTAGAAAACAAAACATACAGAGTTAACTTGCAAAACTTCAAGAAAATAAGTTTAAATTAAATTGTTTTACAACTGTGCTATAAAAGTTAGTTTCAATGGAGCAAGGAAACAGGATGTCTAGATCTAGGGTGCCTTCTGCATTGTTTTGTAAGTGCTTTATTGTTTTATGTCTTCTAGTAACTGCAAATATCTGAAGGCTATGTATTTTTCACAAGGAGATGTCAAATGCTACAATGGGGGGGTTTAGCTTTGGAACTTATGTCAGGTGACAAAAAGGGATGCCATCCACGCTAATCCAGCAGCAATATTTGATATTAATCTAAGACCTCTCAGAGAGAGAGAGACTGTGCATTTTGTACTTTGTCTTTGACCTGGAAACATCTACTCATCACATCTGGACTTGCCTTGCTCTGTAGGCAAGTTTTTTAGGGCATAGCAACACTTTTAGATATGATTAGGAATAAAGTAAAGACTAGTTTAAATGTTTTCTTTATTTATTTGAGACTGTCCTGCAATGTTGTTTTAAATACTCCCCTTGATTTTGAACTCTGAAGTAACTGTGTTTGATTACTCAGTATTGTCTTGTTCTGTTATTATTTATTATTAAATATATTTAAATCTATCTTTGTCCCTGATATTTGTGGCACATATTTAAGCTCTGACAGCACTTGCATATGTATTTGGTGACACTGTACAGGCCACTCCTAAATAGCCTTGCTCTTGGTCAGACTACCCTTTGGATTAATAGTAACATTACACAGTAGGATTGGATATTCTTTGTTAAGGGCCTTAAGTAGCTGATAAGTAGTGGCTGGTGGCAGCTGAAACTACCTCATAGTCTGGGCAGAAGGGAGCATAGCTAGTAAACCTGTACCAGCCTTCCCCAGATGTGTGTGTTTGTGTGTTTGTATATAAATCAAATCTTAAAGTGTGTGTTTGTCAGCTACAAGGGCAGGTACACAAAGCACTGGTTGGACAGAGATGGTGCTGGAGGACTTAGCTTGGCCACTCAGCTGAGATCTCAACTCTAGAGTCATGCCAATAAGTAGTCTTACTGGGGATCTGGAGAAAGAGTGAGACACCAACCCCAGACTGACTGTGATCTATGTGTGCTCCTTAGGGAACTGTGTGTGAACTTGTCATCCTCCCTTTGTGTAAATCCCCTAGCTCTTGTCAGTGGTGAGGATTTAGGCTCCTTGATTACTAGGCCAATGCACAAGCATCACATATTAATTAGTTGGCAGTGTTGTGATATCCACATCACATATTAATTGGTTGACAGTGGTGGGATAGCCACATCACATATTAATTGGCTTGTAGTGGTATGGATATTGAATTCCTGTAGCCTGTGAACAGTGGTCACTAAAGGTGTTTGTATTCTCAGTCAGCCATGTAGTGAACATTCAGAGTTTCATATCACAACTGTTTTATTTTTTTGTTAGCTTAGTTAGTCAGGGAGAGCAGTTAAGCATGTCAGCAGAGGAGTATGGCAAGCTGACAAAGAGCCAATTGGCTGAAATGTGTCAGGCTAAAGGACTGGTGCATACCAACCTGACTAAGGCAGAAATTATTATAGCTTTGGGCACAGCTGCATCACAGGCCAACAGTCAGGAGGACAACCAGGCTGGCCTTGGAGATGTACAACTCTCAGAAAATGGTCAGTTCAACTTTTCCACAGAGGACTTAAAAATCCATCTGGAGTTAAAGAGACTGGAGCTGGAGGCCAAGCATTTGGAAACTAAATCAGCAGAGAGACTGAGACATCTAGAGTCTAAGGAAAATGAGAAACTGTGATGCCTGGAAGCTGAGCAGAATGAGAGGCAGAGGCATCATGAAAAGGAGATGCTGACTGTTCGCCAGAGTCATGGAGGTAATGGGGAATGGAGTAACTGAACCCAAGAATCAACAAAGGTCACTCAGTTTCTTCCACAATTTACAGAGGGGGATAATTTTGATATTCTCATCCATATGTTTGAAAGGGTATGTAAACAGTATAATGTTGACCAAAGGCTCTGGGTATGGTTCCTGACCCCCTTACTCCATGGTAAAGCTGTAACTGCTATTTCTAATTTGTTTGATACTGATTGATTTAATTATAATACAGTCAAGAATTGTTTGTTAGAATGCTTTAAGTTAACACCTGAAGCTTATAGGAAAAGGTTTTGTGAGCAAAGTCTCAAGGCAGATGAAAGTGTGTGTGAATATATTGCTGAACTAAGCACTTAATTTCATAGGTGGGTGAGGGGATGTCAGGTCACCACTTTTGAAGGGCTGCCAGACCTTTTGATGAGGGAACAAGCCCTTAACATGTTGACTGAGCAAATGAGAAGCTGGTTAGCTGATAGACAATGCAATACTGCAGATGAGTTGGGGAAGAAGGGCGACCTATGCCTAGCAAGCAGGGCATCACTGCACAGGAAAGGGACACCCAGTGATGCTCATGGGTCTAAGGGAACCCATGTTGGGCAGCCCAGACTGTCCCAATAGAGTCCACAAGTAGCAGGGTAAGCCACTAGTCCAGGTATACATCCAGGACCAAAGGTTATATGTTTTAAATGCAACCAGTGGGGCCATGTAGCACATAGATGTTCACAGATGCAAGGTGGGGGACAAAAGGTAGGACAGCCAGTAAGTGGGAATGAGAAAATGCCAGCAGTAAGTTGTCTCAAGACATCAAGGGTAGCAAGCTACCACAGGAAGTTATATTCTATCTTAGTGGATTGGAAAGAGGCCACTGCTAAGAGAGACACAGCCTCTGTCCTAACCATTGTGAAGCCTGCAATGGTTAACGAGGAGCACTACTTGCTTGGGCAGTCTACTCAGGTCAGGGCCTTAGGAGGGACCCCATTCCAAATACCTTTGGCTAGGGTTCACCTTGAATGGGAGGGTGGAAAAGGAATCCAGTAAGTAGGTGTGTTTGAGGATATCCCTGCAGATGTCCTGAAAGGGAATGATTTTGATAATGCAGTATCTTGTGCATAGACAGTTACATACAGTCAGCATGTGGTTCTGGTAGCCTTGGGGAGAACCAGACAGTCTGCACACTTGCAGCCAGGACTGATGAGGTGGTTACTTCAGGGAGGGAGTGACTGTGTAGCAGTGAGACTGAAGGTGAGCCACAGCTATTTGTGGGTACTCATGTTCCCTTGGACACAGTGACTGCAAGGGTAGAGGTGAGTAGTAGTAGTACTCAGGCTGATGGTGAAGCACTGCTGTCTGAGGATACCAGACTTCCTGTGGATGGGAAGCTGGGAAGGGTTACCAAGAGAGAGAGAGAGAGAGAGAAATAGGCTCAGCTCTCAAGCCCTACATTACAAGGCCTGATAGAAATAGCTAGTGAGGTACCTGATTTTCAAGGGAAGGGGGAGTCTGTATACTGGGAAAAAGGGTTACTATATAGAGAGTGGACCCCTGAGGGAGGGCTAGAGGGTGAGATAATACAGCAGTTGGAAGTGCTCAGAGCCTACTGTCTGGCATTTCTAGCACTGGCCCATGATATTCCCTTTGCAGGTCATATGGGCATAAAACATACAAAGAAACATATAATGCAGAACTTTTATTGGCCTGGAATTTTCAGAGATGTAACAGAGTACTGCAAGACCTGTGAGCAGTGCCAAAAGGTAGGCAAGGCAGGAGACAAGGTAACAGCTCCTTTGATGCCTTAGCCTGTGATTGAGGAGCCATTTCAGAGGGTAGCTATGGATATTGTGGGGTCTCTGAGTACCCCAAGTTCCACAGGGAAAAGTATATACTAGTGGTAGTAGATTATGCTACCAGATACCCTGAAGCAGTGGCCCTATACTGCATTGAGGCAGAAAAGGTGGTGAATGCTTTGTTAGAGATTTTCAGCAGGGTAGGTTTCCCAAAAGAAATACTGACTGACAGAGGTGCCAATTTTATGTCAGACCTGCTCACTTGTCTGCAGATGCACTGTGGGGTGAAGCACCTAAAGACCACCCCATACCATCCCCACTCTAATGATCTTGCAGATAGGTTAAACTCTTCACTCAAGATGATGCTACTGGCATTTGCAGGCCAGTTTAAGAGGGAGTGGGACAAATATTTGCCCCATCATGTTGTTTGCTTACAGAGATGTTCCCCAGGAATCCACAGGTTTTTCTCCCTTTGAGTTGCTGTATAGGCATAAGGTGAGGGGATCCCTAGGTTTGATTCATAATGAGTGGGAGGGTGAATGTGAATCCCACAAGTGGCCTATGTCCTAAACCTCAGGACAAGGCTCAGGGAACTCATGGGCTTGGCCCAGCAGAACCTGGCAGAATCCCAACAGCAGGAAAAGGTCTGACATGACATGAATGCTCGAGTTAGAGACTATGCTGTAGGGCAGCAGTTTATGGTTCTCATTCCTGTCAGATACAACAAGCCGCAGGCAGCTTGGGAGGGACCCTACAAGGTGGTAAGCAAGGTCAGTGATGTTAACTACATGATAGAACTGCTAGGCAGGAGGCATGGCCACAAACTGTACCATGTTAACATGATGAAACCTTACCATGACAGGGAGGCCATTGTGCTAGGTATTTGCAGTACATGGCAGGAGGAGTCTGAGGGGGATCTTTCACTACAAGGATCCAGCCAGCCAAATCCCAAATTATTATGGTGGAGCCTAGTGTTGCAGGCATATGATGGGATAGTTCAACACTGTACTGGGGTCAGAAATGCCAAGGCAGCTAGAATCTCAAGACAGGGAATGGGTAAGGTATCCCCAGATAGTCAACCCTTTCAAGCACCATTTCTCAAGGGTCACTTGAAAAGCTAACTTGAGTTTTCGGGGGAGGAAGAAGTGTGACACAAGGGAAATACTGTCAGCCCAGCTAGCTGACATTTTGTAAATAATATGTCATTTGAAAATATTAATATGATTTGTAAAGAAATCTAACAACAGAAGACACTACCAGCCCAGCTACCTGGGATTTTCTAAATTGTTATATGTCATTTGTGAATACCACCATGGTGCAATTGCTTGTATTAACAAATGTATTAGAACTATATGCCATGTGTATATTAAACTACTTCAAGGATGTGTCCACAGCATACCCTACTGGAAAAGAATAGAGATGTATACAAACTATAGACCTGTGCAAATGAATATCTTTTAATAGTAGAAACTGGAATGTACAGAGTTAACTTGCAAAACTTCAAGAAAATAAGTTGAAATTAAGTTGTTTTACAACGGTGCTATAAAAGTTAGTTTCAATGCAGCAATGAGACAGGATGTCTAGAACTAGGGTGGCTTCTGCATTGTTTTGTAGGTGTTTTATTGTTTTATGTCTTCTAACAACTGCAACCATCTGAAGGCTATGTATTTTTCACAGGGAGATGTCAAATGCTACAATGGGGGGTTTAGATTGGAAACTTAAGTTAGGTGACAAAAAGTGATGTCATCCAAGCTAACCCAGCAACAATATTTGATATTAATTTAAGAACTCTCTCAGAGAGAGACTGTATATATGTTATTTTGTCTTTGATCTGGAAATATCCACTCATCATCAATACATCTGCACTTGCCTTGATCTGTAAGCAAGTTTTTTAGGGCATAGTAACTCTTTTAAATATAGTTAGGAATATAGTAAAGATTAGTTTAGATGTTTTCTTTATTTATTTGAGACTGCCCTGCAATGTTGTTTTAAATACTTCCTGTGATTTTGAACTCTGAAGTAACTGTGTTTGTTTACTCAGTATTGTCTTGTTCTTTTATTATTATTAAATATATTTAAACCTATCTTTGTGGCTGATATTTGTGACACATATTTAAGCTCTGAGAGCACTTGCATATGTATTTGGTGACACAGTACATCACACTCTGAAATAGCCTTGCTCTTGGTCAGACTACCATTTGAATTAATAGTAACATTACACAGTAAGATTGGACACCCTTTGTTAAGGGCCTTAAGTAGCTGATAAGTAGTGGCTGGTGGCAGCTGGAACTACCTTATAGTCTGTGCAGAAGGGGGCATAGCTAGTAAACGAGTGCCAGGCTTCCCCAGGTGGGTGTGTGTGCGTGTGTGTGCGTGTGTGTGTGTGTGTGTGTGTGCGTGTGTGTGTGTGTGTGTGTGTGTGTGTGCGTGTGTGTGCGTGTGTGTGTGTGTGTGTGTGTGTGTGTGTGTGTGTGTGTGTGTGTGTGTGTGTGTGTGTGTGTGTGTGTGTGCACGCACATGTGTTTGTATATAAATCAAATCTCAAAGTGTGTGTTTGTCACCTACTTGGGCAGGGACACGAAGCACTGATTTGACAGAGAGGTTGCTAGAGGTCTTAGCTTGGCCACTCAGCTGAGATCTCAACTCTATATTTTTGCCAGTGGGGAGTTTTATTGGGGATCTGGAGAAAAAGGGAAAACCAGCCCCAGACTGACTGTGATCTCTGTGTGCTCTTAATGGAAATTGTACTTTACTGTGTGTGTACTTGTCATCCTCCCAGTGTGTATGTCCCCTAGCCATTGCCAGTGGTGAGGACTGAGGGTCTTTGATTACTGGGCCAGTGCAGGGGTGTCACAGGAGGAAATTCTTTCTTTGTTGTTAAAATACACAAAAATTTGTCTAAGGCTTAGAAAAACGAAGTGAATAAGTGCTTATTAAGAAATAAGGAACATTTTTTTCTGAGTCAACTGGTAGAATAAGTTTAATTCAACATCATACTAAAGCAGTGTCAGGGAAAAACATAAACCTGCAGCCATACAGAGTACCAGTGCCCTACGTACCAGTGCCCTACGTACCAGTGCCCTATGTACCAGTGCCCTACGTACCAGTGCCCTACTGAAAAGTAATCAATGAGGAAATGAAGAAAATGCTTAAGCTGGGAGTTTATTGAGCAGCCCCAGTTTGAATGGTATAACCCAATAGTTCTTCTCCATGTGATTTTGCAGTGCATTTCCAGAACCTGAATGAATTACCCAAGTTTGACACCTTTTCAATGCCAAGAATAGATGAGATCAGAAAGTGGATGGACAAATAAAAAATTCTGAGCATACTAGATTTTTACCAAGAGCCGCTTGGGACAAGTAACATGAATGTCAATGCAGATAGGTCATCAGTATTCCATGACCCATGGTTACAAGTAAACAATTTGAGACTTTCTGGTGGAGAGGATGGAGACACTATGGGAAAACTGGCTTTGTATTAGATCAGTATCCCATCGGCAGTTCTGCACAGAAATGAGAGTAGCAAAAGTGACTGACATGGCAAGGGTGCATGATGTGACATGTTAATCATGCATGATTGACATAATTATGCATGATTGACAAGCCATGCCGATTTGCCAGCGTCATTGTGAATGTTCATTGTGTGGTCGTACTGTGCCGTTCTTCTCTTTTTTTCTTATTTTATCAAAATCACTTTCATAGTAGTTGCATAGTTGCATGGTACAGTATAGTAATCACTTTTGCAGGGGGGCAAGCCCCCCTGCACCCTCCACACCTCCACTACTTAAATATACCAACTCCGAGATTGTACTACTTTGAGGGAAATGGTAAACTATGCTACAGTTAAACAGTTGCAGTTGTTGGAAGAAAACTGCAGTTTTAGGCTACTTCTGTAGCATGGCATGCACAATACTTAACAGCAAAGCTGATGCCCTGCATACCTCAGTATTCAACTATTTTGAAAGAAGATGAACAATTCACTGTTTTGAATATTCATGTGGCAGACGCAGATCTTGTCATATTTATTCACTCGTAAATCTTGCGCAGGGTGTTGGGCAGAGTTTGGGTGGTCCTTGCTACTGCACATCTGGTGGGGTACTAATCTAATACAAAATCAGAAAATCTGTACCTGCTTTGTGTAGAAAGTATTAACATGCTGTATTCTGATAAATGAATGACCAACCAGTGGCAAAAGATGCACCAGGAATCAGGAAACTATGCTGGAACAACTGAATTTATTGTAAACACAATAGTTAAGCGCTTTCCACAGTACTTAGACTGTCTTCATCAGATGAAGACAGTCTAAGTACTGTGGAAAGCGCTTAACTATTGTGTTTACAATAAATTCAGTTGTTCCAGCATAGTTTCCTGATTCCTGGTGCATCTTTTGCCACTGGTTGGTCATTCATTTATCTGTTGGTCGCTGGGATTTACCTGCTTTATGCTGTATTCTGACCTATACATATTCCATTGGTTTTATGAAAGTCCCATTTTGCTGTGGAACTGCTGTTTTGTTGTGAAAATATTTTTTTAAATTTGAGCTGCTATGTATACCCCAAATGATGCTGTTAAACATGCAACAGGCAAAAACATGTAAAAGCAGAGGTTAATTTTGGAGAAGCATGCAGAAATACAGTTAAAATGTAAGGCTTAGAACAACATGGCAGAATATTTTGCTTCTCAAAGAGGAAGGAGTTATATGACCAAGAAAAGGAGCTATTTGTTTAAGATACTTTCCTGTTACATAACTAATCTTTTCGTTTTACCTTTATGTTTTACTGTAAATAAATTGTACCATACATGGAAGTTCTGTCAAGTATTTGTATGACATATAATACATTCATGCATACATATATTGATACAGACAGGTAACATTTTCTAGTTGCACCAGTTATACGTTAGGTGATCAAAAATGGATGAAGCTGAAAGAAATACTCCAATGCTTTTTCAACAGACAAACTAATTTCACCTGAGTCTTGAAAAGAGCCATGACCTCTACAATTCCACTTATTTTATATAAACACACATGATTCTAATGGCAATTGAAAGACAGGGTAGTCTGTCTGACATTGAAAATGTACATGGATGTTTAAAGTGAGATAATTTCATTGGTCAGGGGGCTTTTTGGTTGTTTTATTCACTTTTATTTGATTATAAATTCTGGTGGTTGTCACACGGTGGTGTTTAGCAGTGCCTTTTATAGACAAAGACACATAGAAACTAAATTTTCCCTGCAAAACTTCCCCTGTAACTTTACTCAGGACTCTGTTGTGCAAAGTGCAAGTTGTTTGTGTGCTGAGGGGCACTGCTACACAAATTCACTTATACAGTTATACATAGCCTAGTTGTAGTTTATATGCCCCAGTGCCCAAGTTAGCCTGCTGTACCACCCCTTTGCTGTTCACCTAAAAAAGAAATGAGACCATGGAAGGGTGCTTTCTCAATTTCTCCACTGCCAGCTCAGCAGATATGGGCATCTTGAGACAAAGCAGGAATCATTCCATGTTCACTGACAGCCAATTAATCCTGAAAATAACTGGATACAGTATGTGAGAGCTGTAATTACACATTGTCAATGGAGGCAAGATTCTAACACAAACGCACTCAAAATAACAATCAAGTTGTTGGTAACGTAAATTTTACATCCACCACACATACTACTGACCTAACATATAGATCAACATAGGCAGAGGCACTTAGAAGCAATCTTCCTAAACCTCAATACCTCCTAGACATACAAAAAGAATCCTCAGCAACCCAAAATTCACTCCACCAAAGCAATACCCAGCACAACACATACAGCCACACCCTTTGGAGCCTCAACTAAAAAGCCCATAAGGGAAGCTAACACACTACCCACTATTTTAATTATAGGAGACTCCATTGTGAGACACACAAACATCCTTCTCACTCGGCTGTATAAGGATAAAATCACAGTCAGCTGTCTATCATAGTCAGGATCCACTAAATAACCCATGAACTGAAGTCATTTGACTACACATATCAGTATGACTCAGTCATAGCCCACATGGGTGTAAATGACCTAAGACTTACCTCCTATGAAGAAGTAATTATGGAGCTGTCAGACTGTGTCCCAGGCTGATATATGCCTAACATTGAGCAGCACTCTACCTTCACCCAGGATGATGCCACAATATGAACAAAAAATGATTGACTTGAGTAATTGTCTTACTTTCTTGTATCATCCAAGCGAGTACAATATTTGTCATCATAAGAGGATATGGTCAACAAACCACATTGCATTGCCAAGGATGGCCTGCATCTGTCCCCTCTAGGTTTTCAAATATTGGCTACAACATTGTCCTCCCCATAGTGCTTTGTTTAGGCAATGCCAAACTGACAAACATTCTGACAAAGCAAAACCATCCCAAGGGAATATAAAAGTGTTACTGCTTAATGCCAGGAGCCTTAAAAAGAAAATCCACTCCCTCCAGGATCTCTCGCCCTGGGGACATGGACCTCTGTATAGTTACTGAGACATGGTTTAAAGCTACAGACAGCATCCCGGCATGTCATGGCTACAATAACTTCCACACAGTCATACCAGCTATTGCACAGGTTGGAATCAAAGAAGGAGGTGTCTCAATTTATTTCAAAAGCAAACTCACCTCAAGACTAGTCAAACAGGATAATGCATGTCAGCTTCCCCATGTCTAGATTACAATGGGCAAAATGCCATATCATATCCTTACAATTTATAAGTCACCTCTATGACCCCAAAAAGAAACATAACTCATATTTGGATTTACCGAAGGCCCTCACCATTCAACCCAATACTATATTCATGGGTGACTTCAACTACTCCACTATAAACTGGGATACTTACATGACCCCAAGCTTACAGACACAGAGATGTAGGACCAGATAGTTCATATGCCCATTAGAGGTGCAAACATACTTGACCTGGTACTCACAAACATGGGAAAATCTGTACCTGTCTTGTGTAGTGTCCTCTCGTCTAAGGTCAGACCACAAAGCCCCTTTTTTCATAATAAAACTCAGTTCTATGATCCAGGCTAACCTCATAACATTTAAGAACAATATTCTAAATAAATATTCTAAGATAAACTTTCAAATAGTAAGTGAAAACTTGTCAAAATGTCAAACACTATCCAAATCCTGAGAACACAGCTGCCTATGAAGAATTGTTCACAGAAACCCTGTACAATCATGTCAATAAATGCATAGAGACAGCTGTGCCTAACCTAAATAAGCCTGGAACTAATATAAAAGTATGCCACCCTTTTGGAATCCAAACATAAACAGGTTATAAAACAAAAGAAAAAAAGTATTAGCCAAGACTAGGAAGTGCTATGCCCAGCATAATAAAAACAATGTCATCAATCTAAACAAACAACTAGAATGGCAAATTTGGTATACTAAAGCTAAAATTGATGTAAAGATAACCTAGGCAAAGGACAACCACAAGGCTTTATTTAGCTTTGTCTGAAACCTCCAAAGGCAGCATACAGCAGTGTGCAGAAATGTAAATGGAGCCACCCACACAAAGTCAGAAAATATAGTAAACCTGCTGGCTGACAAATTCAGCTCCAGCTCTACTCAACTCTCTCCATGACCAGCTCTCATAGAATACCATCAAACAACCCACCCCAACTATCTCTAGGAATGAGGTCCCAGATGAGTTCTCTAAGGCCAAAACCACTGCTGTGATAGGCACTGATAATATCCCAGGATGCCCCCTAAATAGTCTGAAACATGACCTATTGGGATAATCAGAATCATTGTTTAACCACAACCTCCAGACAAGCTTTGTGCCATGCAAATGGTAAACTATAACGGTCCTTCCTTGGCACAAGAGTGGGTCATTAATGGACCCCAAGATCTACAGACCCATACGTCTGAATAGCCTCATATGTAAAGCCATGGAAAGAATTATCATGAAAATGATTAATAAAGGCATATAAAATCTTCAAACACTGGATACAACCCAGTTTGGTTTCATCAAGGGCAGATCATGCCTACTCATTCTGGTGGCCTTCTTTGGGAAGGCCACAAAGGCAATGTTTGAGGGCAAAATGGTGCATACCATCTATCCTGACCTGGCTAAGGCATTTGATGCAATACTTCACTCGGACATTGTAAACAAACTCATGAATATAGGCATAAACCCCTATGATATATGCTGAATGACTAATTGGCTCTCAGATAGGACCTAGGAAATTGGGATAGGGAACACAAACTCCACAATGAAATCAGTCACTATTGGAGTCACTCAGGGATCTGTGTTGAGTCCACTACGTTTAGGTATGTAAGTCTTAGAAGACAAGACCAATGTTAAAGGCCTATAGCAGACCATATATGCAGGTGATTTCAAACTAGGAGCATTCATTTACTTCTCAACTTTCTATATTTTTTGAAAACATTCAGACTTTTATCTGCTATGTTTGCTCTTTCCCCCATAAACTTTCTGGTTTTCTGGCAAATCATGGCAGATGGATGTCACAAAATAATGACAGACATTGGAGTTTCAGACTTCATATCAGTCAGAAGATGCACACTAATGCAAACATTTTATTCTATCAACTTTCTAAATTTATAAGAACAATACTTAAAATCTGTCCATATTCTGGGGCATTGGTTCTCCTCCTTACTTTTGGATTTGTCCAGATTTCTTGAGCTAAGAGGTTGAGAGGTATGTCATAAAATCCCCCCTAGACACTAGCATCCTACAGGAAGGACTAACACAAGCAAATTACTGGTTCCAAAGCCACAGCTTAAAACTTAATGCCAAGAAATGCATATCAGTACCCTTTGGGAAATGTCTTCATTGGTAACACACCCCTAAGAGTAGAAGTAGTTGTCAGTGACTTCAGTATGTACGTAAATAGTAACCTGGTTTCAACCAATATGTGTCTAAGGTAGGAAGGAAATCATTTTATGTTGCTTAACTCAGTATGGTTTCTAGGTCTAAGGAAGTCATCATTTAACTGTATTCAGCCCTCATCTGGCCTATTATTGAGTACAATGTCCCCTTCAGTATGTACCTGACCAGGTATATGCAAGAACTGGAACATCCACAGAGGTTCCTCACAAAACGAATTCAGGGCATAAACAGCATGTCTTATGCAGATCACGTCAGAGCTCTGTCATCATATTCTATTTCCTACAGACTGTTGAGAGGTGATCTATGCCTGGCATACACAGCATACTTGGATCCCACCCTGATGGACCTTTTGCACATCCATAAAATGAATCACATCAGAATCACTCGATCTCAGGATTTAAACTTTCCTTGTGACATAAATAGGGCATGCTGGAGGGACATGTATGTGTCTCAAAGAATTACCCTTCTCTGGAATAGGCTTCAAATGAAGATGAAGCACAGCTCTTCCCTAACCCTATTCAAGAGAAAATTGAACCAGTTGTTTGGAAATCAGAATTATTCCCTGGTTCTAGTGTTTAGGTCTTTAATAGCAGAAACAACCCGCAATTCTTTTCGTAGCTTATGTATACCTATTAAAATAACCTCTAAAGCACATAAACTTGTGTGATACAGTTAGGATGCTCGGCTACGCTTATAAAGGCCCCAGTGATTGTTATCCTGTTATGCAACTATGAATCTATGAACCAGAGGTAGGACTGGGGATGTTCACATAATTTGTTTCAATGTAGGTCTTCAGATGGCAAATGTTGTCTATAGGGCTATCAATTTAATTGAACATTTGCTGGATGCTGGCGAAACTATGAATTTCTCCTCAACTACTGGCCACCTAGTTTTGCTAGGCCATTCCTACACAAATGTACACTTTTTTCTGTGTTAAGTATTTTTGCTGTCTTCATCATATAGGTTTATGATGAGTCATTGACTCTTGCTAAGGAATTCATCCATAAAATAAAAGGATTCAGGTTTGTTTAAATTATCTCACTCAGACAAGGGTCATGTATGACAAGTTTTTAAGACAAAGTTTTTTTACTGGATATAAAGACCTCTGATGGGGGGGGGGGGTGGAGACTGAGTAGGTCATATGGTCAGACCACTTCCTTATCCATAACATTATTTAGCTTCCCTATTTTAGCATCCCCCCCATCTTGTGATCACTGGATACTGTAAAGTCTTTGAAGTTATTTCTCAACTGTTTACTGCTGCATTCTTTCTTTTATAGACAATAATGCTGATGGCACAGATGGTGCTTTACTACAACTGGTTTCCATACACTAATGACACTAGTCGTACTCTATGGCATCCTTTCTGTCTTAAGGTGCATAGTCCATGTGATCTTCATACACTAATGACACTTTTCTTGCTCTATGCCATTCATAACGTCTCTGTCTCAAGGTGCATAATCCATGTGATCTCCATACACTAATGATGCTTGTCTTGCTCTATGCCATTCATAGCCTTTCTGTCTTAAGGTGTGTAATCCATGTGATCTCCATACACTAATGGCGGTTTTCTTGCTCTATGCCATTCATATCCTCTCTGTCTTAAGGTGCATAATCCATGGGATCTCCATATGCTAATGATGCTTGTCTTGCTCTATGCCATTCATAGCCTTTCTGTCTAAAGGTGTCTAATCCATGTGATCTTCATACACTAATGATGCTTGTCTTGTTCTATGCCATTCATAGCCTTTCTGTCTAAAGGTGTGTAATCCATGTGATCTCCATACACTAATGATGCTTGTCTTGCTCTATGCCATTCATAGCCTTTCTGTCTTAAGGTGTGCAATCCATGTGATCTCCATACACTAATGGCGGTTTCTTGCTCTATGCCATTCATATCCTCTCTGTCTTAAGGTGCATAATCCATGTGATCTCCATACACTAATGATGCTTGTCTTGCTCTATGCCATTCATAGCCTTTCTGTCTAAAGGTGTGTAATCCACGGGTCAACTTTGAGCTGCATACTTTATAAAAAGAAGTGCAGAGATTAGAGGTAATTAGAGCATTTTAGACTTTTACAGAAACAAACTTTTCTTGGATGAGCATTATTTTCCTTAATACTAGATTGAGATCTGTCATAAGAAGACAATATATTATCCAGAAAGATCACAGCATTAGCGAAATGATAATTAAGTTTTGTAGCACAGGTTATCTTACCAGCTGTAAGTCATTTATAGCATATCAGTGTGAGGTAGTGTTTCAATTTTTCACCAACATGATTGCCACTATAAAGTCATCATTTCATTCTTCAGATTCCAATGATATTTCTCTGGCTGAGACTAACATTAGCTACTTATGTTTTTGGACAAGGTTTGCTATTCCTAATTAAAAATATATTGTGACTGTGATTTCAGGTTTGAGACATCCACTTCCGGACTGTATCTCCTCTCTCCAGTCTGGTTGTGGACTACTTTGATGTGCTGTGACCAGATATTTGTCAAACACTAAATCTTCCTTGAAGGTTGGGGTTTTCCAGCTTTGTTGCAGAAGGTCTCAATAAAACATGTTAGGATGTCAGCAATCTTGAAAAGTTCTGCACCATCATGAACATTCTGTTTCTTGATAAGGTTGCCAAGAAGGTTGTCTTTACTCGACCAGAATCCTATATTGCAGTCTTTAGGTTCATGAACACTTATCCCTCTGTTTATTTCAGCATTTTGTTGAAAGTCCATTTATTAGCATCATGAATGCTCTACATATGGATAAAGATCCTCATTTATTTTCTGTTTCAGTCCTATCAAATCTCCCTGCATTACTTGACACTGTTAAACATGGCATACTGATTGATTGTCTCCCTATATTGTTATCATGGACTGTCTTTAGTAATAATTGATTGGTTCTCCTCTTGTGTCTTAGGGATATCCAGAAGGTGATCACAGTCTTGAATGCCTCTTAATTCCATTCAGTGAAATGTGGACTAGCACAGAGCTTAATCTTGGGGCTTATTGATTTTATAGTGTGCATGCTGTCCTTAGGGTATATCTTTGAAGACGTGGGGTTAGCATATCAGTGCTGTGCTGCCAATGATACAGCTAAGTCTCCTCTATCCAGAAACATATGGTGTTGGGTATTTCCTTGTGGATGAATTTAAAGAAATTCATCTTTGTTTTAATCTTGTTGAAAGTCAACGTGCCCAAAACCAGGACCATGACTGTACATGCCATTATTTATTTATTTATTTATTTATTTATTTGACATGACCGGGATAGTCCGCAGGAACTTGTGCCCTTTTTCAGTGGAGGCCCAGGGATAAAACCCCACAGTAAAATTTATACAGGTAGTAAATCAGAACGCAATATATATTTAAGTGGTTAATCAGAATGACCAATAGTAGTTCAAGTAAGAGATCTAAGCAAAAGGGGCATTTTATGACGAGTAGTTAGTACTGAGGAGGTAGGGGAGAACAGTATGGGAAAATACAGAAAAACTGTTATAAGTGGTGTAGTGTGAAAAACAAAGCAGTTAGGGAATATATAGTGTGAGGGATTCATCAGCTTTTCCCTTTCCAGCTTTTATTTTACATAATGACAATAAACTTTAGTTTGTGTCATAATGTCATGATCTTAAAGTCAAAGATCTGCTGACATTTAGGAAAAAAGTTTTTTGACAAAAGTAAAGTTATCTTGCTTTATTTTGTGGACTACTTTCAGGCTCACACCCAAGAGGAAAGAATACAACAACTGCCATTCATACTTTGGTGTCCTCTCACCTGTGCTATTGTAATGCTATTCAAAACTGGCTTATGATATCTGACATGGATCATTTGCAGTTTCTTCCAAATACTGCAGCAAGGTTATTTATTGGCACATTAGGTTGTCAAAGTATAATCCCCATGGTGTAGAAACTGCAGGGCTTCATAATCAAGTTAGCATAACCTTTAACATCTTGCTATTGATATTTTTATCCTTGCATGACTTGGATGTCTGTAGCGGTTGGCATAATTGTGAAGATGTTTATCTCACAGATAACAGGTATGGGGTTGGATTCTCAGTAAGGGAAACTGGCTAGGCTTAAAATGGTCAATAAGTTCAGCTAGCCTAGTACCTACCTATAAGCCCATGAACCTAAGCTGAAGAATGTTGTGGTTCTATGCTTGCAAACTCAGGTATTATATGCTGTTAACCATGAATTGAATGTTCCTGTGGAACTGATGAAAACCTCCTGTGTTTTTGGGAGGGGTCTCCCTGCACCATCAGCTGCCACTCGTAACTCTCCTCATTCGCAGTGCCTAGTATGTTCTCCTGTCTACCTCCAGGTTTACTCCAACCATTGCATGAGTCCAGTATGGACATGCACAATTCCCACTGCAGTTTGATGTTGCTGCCAGGGTTTTTCTATTTTTTAAACCCTCTAACTAATAAATGCCTCTATAATGCAATGGGCAGACCTTGCTGAACTGCCTCTTATTTCCACAAGGGGCTGATAATGGTAAGTTTCCCCACCCACCCTCACCCTGAGTTCAGCATGTCTGAGATAGTGAATGAAGCTACGTGTGCATTCTCCTTATGTTAATAATGTCTCAAACATCATGCTACTATTCACAGACAGACACACACACGTATACACAGATGCAAAAAAAAAATATATATATATATATATATATAGATAGATAGATAGATAGATAGATAGATAAACAGTAAATTTTGTCTAAAAAAAATTGTGATGATACCGGTCAAATGTTTGCATTGTTGAAACAGTCAAATTGTGTATTATGGAATATAAGGTAGAGGGACTGGGTAGTAATGCCAAAACATTCACTTGTATAAATGTTTTGGCATTGGGGTTGAGTGTGTGTGTGTGTGTGTGTGTGTGTGTGTGTGTGTGTGTGTGTGTGTGTGTGTGTGTGTGTGTGTGTGTGTGTGTGTGTGCGTGTGTGTGTATGTATGTGTGTGTGTGTGTGTGTGTGTGTGTGTGTGTGTGTGTGTGTGTGTGTGTGTGTGTGTGTGTGTGTGCGTGTGTGTGTGTCTTAGTGAAAGAATTCTGGACAAAGCAAAAAGTAATGAAGGGACAAAGGCTCAAAATCAGGGACAGATTTTAAATACTGCTATTAACAAATTATGAAGTTGCTAGAATAACAGATTTTACATTACCACTGATTTTCGGAAAGACATGAAGTCTGAAACTTAAATGTTTGTCCTTATTTACTGAAGCCATAGAAAGTTACATGGTCAGTCTTACATTTTAAGGAGTTCAACAGTAAAAAGACTAGACTTAGTATTTTGATGATGGCAAGCCTTGGTACCCATATACATTGAAAAATTCAATACTGAATGATGCTGAGGTAATTAGAGATCTTGGTATTAATACAGATAATAGGTAAATTGTGGACCAGATTTCCTGGAAATTATTAGGAGATGTCACTATGAAATTAGAAACCTACTAAGAACTGGTACCAGTAGGGATAAGAGTGTTCTTCTTATACTATGTCAGTCAATTGTGCCACCAGTTTTAGAGTATGGTGCTATCATCTACATGTACAATAATTCCCAGTTAGAAATATTACAGCTGGGCAAAAACATTTTACTAGACCAAATAGAGTTTTAAGAAGAATGAAATATAAAAAAGGTTGATGGATTTGTCACTTTTCACCTTTAAATATAGACTGATTTGTGGAGATTTAAAATCTATTTATAAATGTATACATTTATAAATGTATAAATGATGAATTTTATTTGAACACATGGAATAATAATTTGTCTGTAGACATAAACATTAGTAAAACCAATGTATTTGAGAACTCTTTTTACTTTACAGCAGGGAAGGTAGTGGTACTTACTTCCAATTAGGATTAGGAAACTGGATAATGTTTGCTCATTTAAAATATGCTTTGCATTGCTTTGATGATTGAGGAAAAATATTTGACCCTATGTACATTGATGGCAAACTCTTTGAAGATCTTCAGTGGCTATAACAACATTGAACATTGAATGTTGAAGTCATTTTTCAATAATTCACCTGAAAACCAAACCACAATTTTTATGTGGAGCACTCCAGAAATACGAAGAAAAAATCTGAACATTCTGAGAAATTCTGGTTAGTTGAGAGTATGTTGTGGGTGTTTTTTTTTTTAGTGTGTACATGTGCATGCAAGTATTTGCTGGTTAGGAATAGAGCAATGGCTAAGGAAGGGAATAGATGTAAGACATGTTTTATTACAAGTGTTTTTGAAGTTTGTGTGCTTGTGAGTCTCTGCTTGTCTTCCACTGTAGTATTGTTAGCCAAAGGGTATTTAGTACCCTGATTTGTAAGACTGGTGTTAGGTGGCAGGTGCAGTGTAATGGATAGGTATAGCACACATGAGTAAGGTGATGCAGGGGTGTATTTATTCTGACAAATTATATCTATTTTTTTTTTGCTTAAATTTTCATACTTTGATTGGTTTTAAGTTTGATGATATAGATTTTGTGACTAAAGATAAGTTCAATTTGTTTAGATTAAATCTGAGTCAGCAATTTGTACAAGCAATTATTGGTAATACTCTCTCTTTCTCGCTCTATTTCACTATATATGTATAATTTTTACATCTAATGTAATGTCAGATCCATACATCTATATTCTGGGCATGTGCTACATTTTTCATCCTGTGTTGAAAATATATAGTCCACAAAGCAAACACAGTGTAATGCAAAATGTCAGACCATAGCAAGATTATAATGTAAATTGTCAAACCATGACAGTAAAAAGGTCTAAGAACCCTATCCATCAGATGTATATGTGTCAAAGGTTATTTCTCAATATCCCTTTGAGAGATTTTACAGATTCATAGATTGTTACTATGCTAATGACCCAGTGGGGGGGGGGGGGGGAGGAGGTTCTAACCCTAGCCAAGTTTTCCCGAAAGAATAATGATGTCTTGTATCTGAATGGGACATTAAGACCCAGGCATTTATAAGTTACGTCTCTCCATAAGGAACCTGGGTGTGAGGCCTCTTGTAAATTCTCTATTCCCTACCCAGTAGTCTAGGTTGAGCTTAAACTAGGTAATAGACAAATTCAGCTTCACATGAATAGGAAACCTGTTCTATAGGACAGGCAGTCTCTGGGACATGTATCTGTTTATCCAGCATGTTCTGTTTAAGTCACAGACAAAATTCAGGCTCCTGGACTCTGTATTTCTGGTACTCTGTGGATGCCTTGTATGCTAGGCATAGATCACCCCTCAGCAATCTATAGGAGACTGAGTAGAGAGAAAGGGCTCTAAGGCATTCTGTGAAAAGCAGGTTTGTTGCCCCTTGTATTCTTTTTGTAAGGAACTTGAAAAGTCTCTGTAGTTCCTGCATATGCCTGGTCAGATACATACCAAAGGGAGCATTGTACTCTATGATTTGTCTGATAAGGTTAGAGTACAGTGGAATAATGCCCTTTTTGGACCTAGATGACACACCTTTATTTGTAAGTTGTGCAACATAAAATGATTTCTGCACCATTGTGGCCATTTTTGGGAAGACACACAGGTTCAAAATGTACCAGTGACCACAATTATACCCTGAAGAATTTAAATGTACCTTAAACTGCATGTAGCCATATTAGGGTCTATATTATCTCGCCGAAATGGCGATACAGTGAATGCCATTTCAGCGACACGTAAACATCAATCCACCACTTCTGCAAATGGCCAGAACATCGATTTTTTTCCAAGGGAAAAAATCATTAGTCCAACCACACATAAAACACCATGCCTAACATTACAAAGTGGGGGGTTTCACCCCCCCCCACACCCCCCCCTAACTAAATATACCAACTTTGAGATCGCACTACAGTGGGGAAAAGGGCAATTTACATGGTGATGGCCAAGTGATTTATTTTCCCTTTGAAAAAAATCAATGTTCTGACTGTTCACGGAAGTGGTGGCTTGATGTTTACGTGTCGCTGAAATGGTATTCACTGTGTTGTCGTTTCAGCAAGATAATATAGACCCGCCATATTACTTTCATCACTTTGAAAAACTGAGTGAGACTCTTGAAATATTATAAGAGAAGAGATCTTCTCTTCTTTAGAAATGTGTCTGCTTTTCTCACATCTGGTGTAATGATGACTTATTGAGCATATATCTTGGGCATATGCCATGTTGCACATCCCAAGTAGAAGTCCTATACCTACTCCATTGGGATCTGACTATATTAAACTATGCCAGACACTGAGAGTTAATTGACTGTGCATGCATAAGCCTAGGAGGAAATGTTTGAAAGCATAGGAATTCATGATAATACTTTCAAGAAATTATTCTTGTGAACTCAGATATACAATAACCTCTTAATATTGTTACATTCTTAGTGACTACATATCAGACTTGATTTTGCCTATATCACATTATCCTTCACAGTACAGTACTAGAAATGTTACCTTGTCTGGAAAAATATATGTTAAGTTTTATTTTATGATGTTCAGCAAATGTGTACAGCTATATTATGAGTACATGCTACTGTGTTTTGCATCATGAGCTGAACTCATACACTCAGAGCTAGAAGAAATTAAGTATAATGGAAAATAATAAACAGTGAAAATCAAGTGCATGTATAACCCTGCAGGTTATGTGTACTTATAAAAGGCTAAGTGCCAATCAGATTTTAGAATTATTTTAAATCATGTGTACCTCATTTATTTTTGGAACCTAGAAAGGTGATGGGCAGAGCTATGCCTAGTAAATGGAAAACAGTTTTTATAGAAGTTCTTCAAAATTCAGGCACATTCAGAATTCCTGTTGTACTAAGATTGTTGAAGCCCTGACGCACTAATTAGATTTGTTTTGTTTACTGCTCTTGTTACATATAGGTTTAGAACTGCTACACCATTTTTATTCTGCTTATTACTTTGGTCTGATGCTTCTGATTTTCAGTATAGTAGTCATAGTTGCTGTTCCTTGTTAGAGGATGGTTCTTCCAATGAATGCCTTGAATGACTGCTCTTTGTCCCAAGTTTTATTTCTTTCTTTTTTTTTTTTTTACTAATTGTCTCTTTTCCACCTCAGATAGGTGTTGTCTGGGTATATAAGGAGCACAGCTGCTTAAGCTGGTGCTTTATTTTACTTTGCTGTGGTGTGCCATACTTGTTAGTGTTCTGCTGGACTAATTAGATTTTAATGGCATATCACCAGTTTGCTAACTGCAGCAGTTTGCATTGAGTTGTATTTTACCTGCAGTACCACAATAGTGAATGTTATTCTAATGGTATAGAATTATCAAGTCTAACTTTTTTTTTTAATTTTTGCTGTTTTAATAAGGCCCTTCATGTTAAAACTAAACCTTGTGATCTGGTTGACTCACTTAATTGTGGTACATTTGAGGGCTATGTCTACTTAATGGTGGTGTTAGCACACAAGTTAGGTAGTCACTAATGTTACATATTTCTCTCTGTTGACATGTGTTCACAATTGGTTATGTGGTTCTGTGGTTCTTCCTTTGCCAGCCTGCTCTCCTTAAATGATCTGAGGCAGTGTGACAACTGATTTATGCTTACTGTCAATCGCTTAATTTTATCATTTGCCCATACTTCTTGTGAGTGATGTAAAACACTTAGATAGTTGCACAAAAACAGATAACATCCACTGTTAAACTGCTAGGACCATTCCAACTTGCTGAAAAAGTACAGACACCACATTAGCACTTTCATTCACTTTATTTACTGTGAACTTCCTCAGAAACAGTTTGAACTCCACCCAAAGCACTTTTTATAGTAAAAAAGTCACATGATAATTAATTACATGATTAATTGAATACCAATTGTAACATAACATAAACATAAATAATGTAAAAAGTATGATAAAAATCAATATTAAACATATGTATGCTTGTATAGAAACTGTTGTTCATTATTTCATCTGTAAAAAACATTTTATATTAATGGTTTCGTTTAACCCAGGAGCATAATCAGCTCCCAAATGCAATTGCCATAAAGATTCCTTACACTCTAAAATAACTTTACTGTCCCCCATAAATACGTGTTTACTAACACTATCTAAAATAGAGAAGGTGAACTTCTTAAAGTCTCTACAGATAGTAGAATGTCTACCTAGCGCATTTGTCTGATCTTTTTTCTTTATTGCAAAAATGTGTTCACTCATTCTTTTCTTTAAACATCTTGTAGTCATGCCTATATAATAACCGGAACATGACAAACATTGGGCAACATATATTACCATTTCACTATTACATGTATAGTAACTTTTACACCAAAAAGTTTTGTTAATATGTTTAAAATGAACAGACGAGGAATTACTTATAAACCTACAATATCTACAATTATTACAAGCATATGTCCCCTTGGTCATAATATTTCCTTTCCTACTTGTATTTTTGTAGTTGTTCGTTCCCCGTTCTAGTAAACTTTTAATGTTATTAACTCTTTTGAATGTAAAATGTGGTCTTTCACCAATAACTTTTATAAGGTCCTGATTACCGATCAAAACTTTCCAATTCTCTACAATGATGTTTTTAATACACCACATTTCATTTGTGATAGGTAACACAAATGCACATAAAAATTATGTGTCAGTACTTCCAAAGTTTCTAGTTTGTAAATTGTTTTCTATTAGGGCTTCCTTTTGATAATGTAAAATAGGACTAGCCCTACTTTTAGTAACTCAAGAATATAAACCAATCACTACAGATATTTAAATCTTTATGACATGAGTTACCAATCAAATAACTGACCAATGATAACCTTAGAAATAAAAATTATATCAATCAAATTGGTGTCCAATAAAAGCCTTGAAAATGAAAATTCAGCCTATCAGCATTTGAAGTTAAAAAATGCCATGTTGTCAACTACACACAGTGAATAATATTAAACCAGAGTTAAAGTCTGGATGCTTTTAACTATGCCACAAACTCTTCATCTGAAGAAACCCACCACTACTCAATCTAACACATCTTCACTTGTACATTTACCACAAATAAAGTTAATTACTGTAGCTCCATGCCAACTCCTATAATGTCTTGTTAGGCTTTTAGGCTGCTTCCACACACCATAAGACATTAGTAAATGAGACTGCACTGATCAGAGTGTACAAAGATATGGTGGTAGTCAGCTGTCAATCCACAGTCAAGATTTAAGATATGAGAAGAACCCTTAGCTCCATTCCCTCATATATGAATCTGCTCTCATTGTTGCTCATGTTGAGGTAAATGAAACCATATGCTAATGAAGATGCATATAAGTACAGGTGAGCTCTGTATGCCACAGTTTCAAACAAAATAATTGATTTTTCTCTATAACATCATTGACTGGTATTTTTCTCGGAGGACCCACTGTGTGTTATCCAAAGTGATACTGATTGTCTGGCTGGCATGCTATGAGAAGAATGACATCCTCCACTTCCCTCAGAACTTCCACATATTGACTAAGATTATTTCTGCCTCTGTAGTGTCCTTCTTTTATTAACACTTTCATTGAATTATCACTTAAGATATAGGCACATATACAATTATATAAAAGAAAACAAACCATACTAACATATACCCAGTTGCAAATATTATGTTTCACATATTTTTTGTATAATTATCATCAATATACTATTACATAAATTGACCAGTTTCCATGTTACCATAAACCTCACTACTCCTATTGCAAAACATTATTCTGCATATATTGTTTTCATAATTTTCACTTATTTATATATAATTTACTCCTACTCTTTTCTGATGATTCCACTTCCAGTTCTTTTATCTTTGTTACAATATTCAGTAGTTCAAATACAGTTGGTTTAGTCTTTGATTTTCTAGTAACTGATTTTTGGGAAGCCACCAGAATTAAACTTAACAAGTCCTTACTGTGTAGCCAATTCAGATCCCATATTCCAGCTCATAAAATCATTTCCTTAGTTACACCCATTTGCTCACCCAATATTTCTGACAGAATACTCTGTAAGGAATTGTTAAAATCGGCCAACTCATTACATTCCCAAAGCATATGTTCTCAGTTACCTCTTTCTTTCCCACCACATCTCCAACATTTGCCATCTACCTTAGAAAAAAATTCTTGCAGTCTGCTTGGGGTATAAAAAAAATATATGCAAATACTTCCAAACAACATTCCTAAATCTTCTCAAATTTGTTGGATTATAGGGAGCCATACACATGTCCTCCCATTGTTTCCTTGTGAGTAGCTTACCGATTCCAGTCTTTTCTAACCTCTTCTGTTTGGTTCCTATAGTTATCTTGCAACATTTTATATGCACTACTAAGTATCCCTTTTGATAAAAGCAGTGTTTGTTGTAGATTCATCTAAAAAGTCTGCTAGAGCAGGTCTTTCACGTATGACTCCCCTATCCCTTTCTCTTTGCCTGTCATCTAATATGAAGCCATGATAGGGAAGGCAGCCTGTACCTTTCCCTCTTTGTTTACTTATCCCCAGTACCTTGGTTCCTTTGCCAGTTTTCTCCAGTAAATTATAGCCCCCTCTTGGCTATTCTCTGTACCCTTAATTGCAGTCATGCCCTTTAGCAAAAATTCCTTTCTCCATTCTCTAATCATATTAGTTCCTAGAATACTTTCTACTACTTTATGAAAACGATATTCTGTATGACTGTTGTTAATTCTCCTTAAGGATATGTTCCAAAATGCCACCCTCTCCTTATTTCTTGAATTTCCCCTCTTCTTCATCCTCATCCCTTTCCACATTGAGTTATAGCCTTCTGCTTGTGTTATGTATATGAGCCTTAAATGTGTAGCTCTAAAATATCCCCTCAAATCAGGTAATCCTAAACAATCTTGTTCTATTGGAAGGATCACCTTATTCCATGTGACCCTTGCCCTTTTTCTCTCCTGGAAAAAATCCTTCAAATCTTTATTAATTACTATCCACAAACTTTTCCTTTGGTTGATAAAAATACACCTGACCTGTATATAAAACTAAAGGGATTAAATACATTTTTACTGTTTGTATCTTGGTATCTATAACCAAAATGAAGAGTTTCCGTTTTCTCAGTTTTTGTATTATCTTTTGTTAAATCTCTTCCCACATATCTTCAGCTGTCATAAAAGAATCTCTTTAATTCATACTCCTAAATGCTTCATTTTATTGTGTTCCCATAAATATGGGCATTACTGAACCAGTTTGTTTGGGCACATAGTTTACAGCTTTAGCTTTTGTTTAATCTTCATTCATTTTTATCCCAAAAAGACATGAAACTGTCTCAAAATGTTACACAACACTGAAATGTCCTTTTCTGGTTTTAACAGGTTTAAAATAAAATAATCTGCAAATAATGCCAACTTTTCATGTTCACCATATGAATTCTATCCTTGAATTTCCAAGTCCTTTATTTTCTTTGCCAGTGGCTCTAAATATAAAGCAAATAACAAAGGGGAAAGAGGACTCCCCTCCCTGGTTCCTCTTTTTAGATGTAACTTATCAAAGAAGCACCCTCCCTCTTTAATTTTTCCCTCTGATCTATCATATATCCTCCTAATTAACCTTATTATTTTTTCCAGGAATGCAAATACTGCTATTGTCTTACTCATAAGATGAAACAACAGAAGACTCTGCAAGTACGGCAGCTGCATGGACTCAATAAAGATCGATGCACATCAAAAAGTAGAAAGACCAACATACAGTGGCACCAAATAAATACTTTAGTAAAAGTATTCTTAACAAAAAAACAAACCGGTTTCGGCTGTATAGTTACATAGCCTTCATCAGTGTGAATATCAGCAAATTAAGAAATACTTTAAATACATAATTCAGAGGACATGTGATCAATTAAAGATGCTCATTAAGCCCTGGTTTAAAGAGACCTCCCAGTTTAACAATCCATAGAGTTTAACAAATCATGCCAACCCAATTTATTGTTTCTGGGTCTCATGATTTTATCAATGATGGTGAAATTAAATATGGCATTTTTATGTATCAGGGTATGCTTATAAAGGGCATTAGTTTCTTTATGATGTTTGATCTCTCTAAGATGTTCAGATATTCTGAATTTAAGGGGTCTGGAAGTTTGCCCTATATAGAATGCTGAACAGTTGCAACTAGCTAGGTAAATCACCCAATCAGAAGTGCAATTAGCACAAAATTGAATATCATAGACTTGAGGGGCATTTTGGCTGCTGAAGCTTTTAGTTTTTAATATCCTGGGGCAGTGAACGCAATGGCCACAAGGGTGGCAACCAGTTAAGGGATCACCTAACAAAGTTGCTTGGGTTGATTTTATATTAGGAGGTTGCCCATGTTTGAAGTGGCTAAAAAATGCAGCAAGATTTTTAACTTTTCTGAATGAGAAAAGACATCTATCACTCAACATTTCACTTAGTCTGGTGTCACATGTCAAGATGTTCCAGTGATGTTGTACAATATTCATAGTACTTTGGTGTTGCGTCCATAAGTGGTTATTAATCTGGGGAGCCCACCACCTCTATTACCCTTATCTTTGTAAAGAAGAAGGTTCTCATGCTCCATATTATCTACCACGTTTCATGTGTAAGACTTAACCCATTTTGTAATCTCTGTCCCTAAATCTGAGAACTAAATCATCCCTAAAAATGTGTATATGTGTTTCTATCGGAACAAATGCATATCATTCTCATGAATTGAAATTTGGGGATATTCTTACAGATATGGGGTGGATGGAAGCTAGTGGCATGGAGAAGCGAATTATTTTTGGGAAATTTCCGATAGACTTCAGTGGTCAACGTGTGGTCAGGTGCTCTGGAGACCAACACATCCAAAAAAAAATAATTTTGTTTTTGTCATAGTTAACCGTGAATTTAATTCCCCATTTTTTCTCATTTAAATATGTGATGAATTCCAAAAGGTATTCCGCATCCGATCTCCACACCAACCAGCAATCATCCAGATATCTCCTCCAGATATCCATTTCTTCTATGTATAAGTTATGGGAGTTATCATAAATAATTTGTTCCTCAATATAAGCCGTAAACAGGTCGGCATATATTGGTGCAAAAGATGCTCCCATAGCTGTGCCCTTGGTCTGTAATAAGCATTTGTCCCGATAGAAAAAGATGTTCTTCATGAGCACATGTTTAGTGAGACAAAGTAGCAGTGTATTGAAACCTGGTTTATACATTTCTGTTTTATTTAACCAATATTCTAAGGCTTCTAACCCTGCCCAGTGTGGAATGTTGGTATAAAGAGATGTGACATTTAATGTGCACATCAACCATTCTGGTTCTAATTGTGCCTCAGAAATAATCTGAAGAAATTTTGTAGTGTCTCTAATACGTGCTCTATCACATTTGAGATGTGGTTGGCAAGTATTTAATAAGGAAAAGGGACAGAGGTTCAGTGAGTGAATTCCTGCCAGAGACAATAGGTCTACCAGGAGGGGGTTGGGTTTTTATGTATTTTAGGCAGAAAATATATGTATTGTGGACATGGGTTGATTATGGTCAATTGTGTTTTGGTGTTGTTGCTAATAATACCCTCTTCTGCTGCTAAAGAAAGGAAATCATCAATCTGTTGTTTAAAGAAGGGGGTGGGGTCGATACTAAGATGAGTATAATATCGTGCATCGGACAGCTCTCTATTAGCTTCCTTGTCGTACTGATACCAATCTTGTACAACTATAGCCCCTCCCTTGTTGGCCCCTATGATAACTAACTCATGGTTATTGGCTAACTTGATGATATTATCCATAGATGTTTTGGATATATTGTTCGCTGAGGGACTGTGGTTCCTAAACTGAAAATGAAGATCCTTTATAATAGAATTTTGAAATAAGGACACATTCTGATTCATAGGGGGTATAAAGGAAGACTTATGATATTTAAAGTCATCAGTGATCTTTGAGGTTGTCTGTTCCTGAAAAAATAATTTAAGATTAAGATTCCTGCAAAAGGAAAGTATGTCATTGACAAAATTTTCTTCGGAAACAAAAAAAAACAGGTATGAATGATAGTCCTTCATTCAGAATTTCAACATCCGAGGCAGTGAGGGTATGTGTAGAATTATTAGTTATATTCACATCTGTTCCTTGTGTACAACCATTTGGAGCAAAGTCTCCATATTGTCTACTTCCATGGTGTTTCCTGCCCCCCCTCCACCTCCTAGGTGTAAATCCTGTAGGGCAGTAGAATTCCTGCTTTTCATAGCGGGGGAGCCAGTGGCACCCATTGAGTCAGTCTCTAAGCCAGAGGATGATTCATCACCTGATGTATCTGTGTTATGTATGGAGCCCTTTTTTTAAAATAGATTTAGTGCATTTCCTTTTAAAAGGTGTTCTGTTGTGTTGTGCAAATCGAACATGTTTGTCCTTACCAATGTTAAAAGGGTCTCCCTTATCACAATCACCAAAGTCCCTCAGGAACTTCTTTTTCTTTCGTTCTTTGAGCTGGGTTTCCAGAGTAATCAGCTCTTTACCAAGATTCATAAGACTGCTGTGATATCTGTGTTGCCCTTCATACTTTTTGGCCATATCACATAACTGGGTGATATATTCTCTTTGTCTATGATCCTATTATGGTGATTAGCTAGTATCTCAACACATTTCAGAGAAGCCTGCTGTTGCACTTCCCCCCACTGTTTCATTAAAATGTCATCAGGGTTACTGACCAGTGGTTGTGTGTGAATACATAAACCATGTGGTGTTATGCCTTTGGTTAAATAAGCCCGAAAAAGCTTGTAGTGCCAAACATTATTGCGTAATAGACACATGTTTATTCAAATTCAAAAAGGTTGCCTCACAACTTTCAACATTGGGGCCAGCATCAGTGTCATCCACCATCTCTCCAAGCATCCCTAGTCCAAAGACTGTTAAGTCATCCCTGTCAGAAGCAAGGTCCTTTAATAAATTATCCAATTCCATAGTGTATTGAGAAAGGTATAATAAAATATTGAATAAATGGGCCCAGGATCAGTAATAGACTCCGAAATGTTTGAAAAACAGAACCCAAAGGTCCTTGAAATATTAATAAACAAAATGGCCACTGTGTTATTATAGCTGAAAACAATGTATATTTTCATGTATAGAAAGACCCCGGCCAATTCATAGATAGATCAATAAGCCAGAGGCCCAGAGTAATATAGTCACAAAGATGTCAATAGGGTGTGATACAACCCATAATACTATATCATATAAAATAATAGGCCATAAGCCGATCATTGTGTGAACCAATAAGCCCAAGGTCTATAGAAAAAACATTCAAAATCCAAATATAATATTGTACAAATTGTTTCCAGAATCAATAATTAACAGTACTAGTATAGGGATGAAAATAGGACCATCAATAGGAAATGAATGAAGGGACCCACTAATGCTGCGTACCAAAGTCAAAAGTCATTGAGATAGACTAAAAAAATGACCAGTAATGTAAGCAAATACAAGCTTTTCAAGAGAGGACCAAAAGGAGCTTAGCTTATATGTTGATATTAATCAACATTCGTGAGATGTACTCATAAACATGAAATATAATGATGTCTAATGAAAGGCAAAAAATAGCATAATCCTCTAGGTCCAGCCATCTATGCATAACTGTAAGGATAAATTCAAATCACTGGTATATCCAACCAAAAGACTAGAATCCCTGAACACATCAAGTAAATAAGCCAATGCTTACAGAACTGACGAGATAAACAGTATCCGTGAGAAAATGAAAAAAAAAATGAAGTATCTAACTAGTCAAATAATAAAAAAGGATGGAATCGTAATAGTCAGTAAACCACAAAAATATTCAAAAATACAGGGTATTAAACAAAATCCATTGTTGCAAAAAATATAGCAGCCTGTGATCGATTAGGCCCTGCACATTAGAAAACCTATTTCCAAATGAGTCAAATCCTCCAGTCTATAATACACACTGTTGACCACACTTGTTTCTTCTGATACAAATTCTTGTTGTAGTTAATAAACAAAGTTACCAAAGTCAACCGGATCCCAAAGGCTCGAACAAAACAGGACAGGAATAGCAGAAATCTGCCAGTAGCCAAAAAACGTTTCCAAAGTTGCACCAAACAAAGACTCAGCCAATGATAAAAACACAGCTTTAATTCCTCATAAATCCACGATACAAGTTTACAGGTTAAGCGCTTTCATCTACTGCAGGTAGACTTCTTCAGAACCAATTAAAACAAATTACATCAGCTTATTTAAAGCAGTTTTGGCGCCAACATCATATGATGCATTGAAATATTTAAAGGTGTATGTGGATGTGTAAAAATACAATACAAAATAATAAAATTCATAAACTAACTACTTCTCCCTGCAAAGTTAGAATATTAAACAATAGTGTATAAAGAGACAGACAGTAGTACAAAACCACTAATCTATCTAATAAACATATGAGTACACTATAGCTACTATGAATAAATATATTAAATATACAAGTATGGGTATGATATAAAAAATGTGGGTATGATGTAAGAAGCTAACCAACCACAAAATAACCTTACCAACCACAAAAGAGGGAAGGGGGGAGAGAGAGAGAGAGAGAGAGGGGGAGATAGATTAGTGGTTTTGTACTACTGTCTGTCTCTTTATACACTATTGTTTAATATTCTAACTTTGCAGGGAGAAGTAGTTAGTTTATGAATTTTATTATTTTGTATTGTATTTTTACACATCCACATACACCTTTAAATATTTCAATGCATCATATGATGTTGGCGCCAAAACTGCTTTAAATAAGCTGATGTAATTTGTTTTAATTGGTTCTGAAGAAGTCTACCTGCAGTAGATGAAAGTGCTTAACCTGTAAACTTGTATCATGGATTTATGAGGAATTAAAGCTGTGTTTTTATCATTGGCTGAGTCTTGAAGTGTTTGGTGCAACTTTGGAAACGTTTTTTGGCTACTGGCAGATTTCTGCTATTCCTGTCTTGTTTTGTTCGAGCCTTTGGGATCCGGTTGGCAAGTTTGTGCTGTTGGTTGGCCTTTTAAACTGTTCTAAAGTTACCAAAGTGAAGACATAGATCGAAAAGGCGAATAATTCTGTAGATCCAAAGATATATGTATGTCCACACTCGCATAATTTAGATGGAATCACAAAAACAGTCTGCCTTAGTTACATCACTCATGCTGAGCTACTGTTTGAATATACTAGCCCCATTAGTAGTGTGAAAAAAATGTAAAAAATCATCGCCTTTGTCCTGATCCGATGGAAAAGTCTTACAAGAATAGTGGGTCCAAAGGATGACACCAACAGTTATGCACACAACCGCCAAAAGGAAACCAAGAAATTAGTTACCAAAACTCCAGTAATGGCATTTCCACTAAAAGAAACCAAAAGTCAAAGCAGAAATGTTACCATAAAAGTAAGCATGTTCCAAAAAGCCTGTAGAAGCCCAAGAATATGTTCCCAATATGTTTAAACTGATATAATCCAAACTAGAATAGCCGTAGCCAGATGGAAATGAATATTTCTTAGAAAGAAGATATGGGTGAAACGGCCCACACATACCGCAAAACGCCATAGAATAGGGAAGGCATCCAAAAGTTATTTATTGGTAGATAGAATCTAACTCCTTCAGCTTATGGAGTAAATGGTATAATGTTCCAATCGGGGTCCCCAGGAGAGCAAGTAAGACCACAAGAGTTACATCTTCAAATCAGTGGGTGCCACAGGCCAACCGCAGAGAAAAGCAGGAAACTGAAACAACAGAAGACACTGCAAGTACTGCAGCTGCACGGTCTCAATATAGATCAATATAGCAGCCTGTGATCGATTAGGCCCTGCACATTAGAAAACCTATTTCCAAATGAGTTAAATCCCCCAGTCTATAAAACACACTGTTGAAAACACTTGTTTCTTCCGGTGCAAATTATTGTTGTAGTTAATAAACAAAGTTACCAAAATGGGTGATTAACCTAGCTAGTTGCAACTGTTCAACATTCTGTATAGGGCAAACTTCCAGACCCCTTAAATTCAGAATATCTGAACATCTTAGCAAGATCAGACATCATAAAGAAACTAATGCCCTTTATAAGCATACCCTGATACATAAAAATGCCATATTTAATTTCACCATAATTGATAAAATCATGATATCCAGAAACAATAAATTGGGTTGGCATGATTTGTTAAACTCTATGGAGAAAAAATGGATTGTTAAACTGGGAGGTCTCTTTAAACCAGGGCTTAATGAGCATCTTTAATTGATCACATGTCCTCTGAATTATGTATTTAAAGTATTTCTTAATTTGCTGATATTCACACTGATGAAGGCTATGTAACTATACAGCCGAAACCGTTTTTTTTTTTTGTTAAGAATACTTTTAATAAAGTATTTATTTGGTGCCACTGTATGCTGGTCTTTCTACTTTTTGACTTATTTATAAGATCCCAGATTACTTTGATGAATGCTTTCTCTTGCAACAAAACTCACCAACAACAGCTGGACCTGATGGGTCTTTACCATTGTTAGATATTTTTTTTTAGATAGTTGTATTTTTATATTTTATTTTTATATTTTAGATAATTTTAGATATTTTGTAGATAATCTCTGAAGCCAAACTACTAGGCGTTAGCATTGATAACTGAGATTTGATAAGCATGTATCACAAGTAATCAAAATACCCACATAAAACTAGGCTGTCTCTACAGGTTTACATGCAGACAAACTATAGCCAGGATCCACCTATTATCTACCATAATGTATGCCTCTGCCATGCCATATTCACTAACCTCCGAAAAACAAACTTAATTAAGCTAGAAACATGCATCTTCAAAACAGTCAAATATGCCACAGGCTTACCTCACAGAACTCATCAGTGCATTATTCAGATGACTAAAATGACTTGAGCTACCCGATCTCTTATCCTTCAACCAACTTATATAAGCTCACTCTATCATACATCAACCAAATAAATGCCCATCTCTCCAAACCTTAGTACATTATCATATTGAAACCAAAAATAGACCCCTCAGATTCTCTAATAATCTACTGCTAAAAGTGTCAAAAAACACTAACAGCTTCAGGGATGCATTATACTCAGACTAGATATCTAAAGCATGGAACAACATCCTACAGACTATTCTGAACATCATCAACCCCACAACATTTAAAAATCTACTTAGAAATCATCTGCATGATGACTGATTATGCTTCTGCACAACTCCAGGCTGAATACATTTTTCTTCGTTTCTCGGCTCCTCCTGGAAACACTTTTGCTTTCTCTCCTACTACCCTTCCTCAACCTTTGAATTCCCCCTTTACCAATTACTGTATTAACAGCATGTTTGGATGTTGTATTTACATACATCTACTAAAAGTCTAACTGTAGCCATGTTATTCAAATCTACCAAGACAAGCTCTATCAAATGTATGCATACGTAAAAAAAAAAAGACCTAGGGGGAATTTAATAAAGTTTACACATCTGTTTTTTTCTGTGTAGGCATCTTACCATGCTGCTTACATGGTTGCAAACATTTTCAGATTCAGTGATGGCTGCTGAGTGCTCTGCACGCACGGGCCAACACAGAAACTTCTGTGGCATGCAAATCACCTCATAATCAGGCGAATCTCATGAAAATGAGGCAGAGTGATCCAGCAAGCAGATAGGCATCTCTTCAGACCCCGTGTCAGTGTCTGTAGTCTACACAGAACAATTCCATGTACAGGAGTGTAGATAGACAAAAGGGGGGGTGTAAAATGTTGATATTTGGACAGAAATGTCATACCACACACATCCGACCAAAATTATCATCCTGTATGTCAAAAAATGAAAGGAAATAATTTTTTTTAATAATCTGAGCATATTTGTGCACCGAGCTGAAGTGCTCAAACATGCTTGATAAAAAAATAAAAAAGTGGAAAAAACAAATTAATTAGTATGTGACAGAAATGTAGTACATGACTGTATGTGGAGTTCCTACATTTGTGCATTGGTGCTGTTGCTAACATGTCTGGGCTCTGAAGCGTGTAGTTTCCAGGTTGTGAGCACGGATACCTATGCAAATGAGGTGGTGGTACTAATTAGCAGAAAGGAGTAATTGTGTCTGCATATCCATTTTTTGTAGGCTTAGATCCATCTTGCTGTTTACACGGGAGGTAGCTGACACCGGGGTGGTGAGTTTACTGAGTCTTAAGCTCCTTGCAGCTGAGGTGAGCATGTTTGCACAGTCTGCCACCTGGCTGAGTGTGCCCCCTAAATGGGGTGTGTCTACTAGCTTCTAAGCTTTGTTTACCTTCCTTGCTCGTGTTTGCATGGTGCACCGCTGCACTGTTTTTTTTTAATGTATTTAATTAGCTTTGACCCTTGTTTAACCTAAAATAAGACCATGAACTGACGTTAATTATATTGTAGGCAGGTGCAATGCATCATAGTTACTCAATCACACACTCTGCACCTACAGCACAGCTCTATAAAGTATGCATACATCCTACATTCTGATTTAACCCCAATACTTTGCACCATTGCAGTACAGATTTGGGAATTTTAACTGAGAGAATGCTAGGGGCTGCTGCAGGTCTGCTGCACCTGTATGTGTTAGATGCTGAAGTCAGTGCTGCTGCTACCGATGACAATAGGCCTAGACAAAGAAGGAGAAGAGGGTTCAGGCCCATATAACCTTCCAGGAGCTACATGAGCTGAAGATTGGAGAGTGCTACAGGGTGGACCAGGACATACTACAAGAACTCAGTGAGCTTTGCCGCCTTCAACTCAGACTCAGAGCCAACAGAGGGGAACCCATCTCAGTGGAAATAAAGGTATGTGTAGCCCTTAGGGTAATAGCCACAGGTGCCTTCCAAAGACCAACTGGGGACATGATGGGGATCTCACAGGCATCAGCATCCAGGGTACTCCACCAGTTCCTGGATGCCATGCTACCACATGCCAGTGAGCACATTTCTTTTCCAAACACCATTGAGTCGAGGGCCAGCAATATGCAACACTTCTACCATCTAGCACACTACCCAGAAGTAGTGGGTGCCATAGACTGCACTCATGTACACATCAAGGCACCACCTGGTGATGATGGTAGAATCTACATCAACATAAAGGGGTACCATTCCATCAACTGCCAGGTCATGTGCTATGCTCAGAGGATTATCATGAATGTGTATGCTGGCAGTCCTGGCAGGTATCATGACTCCCATATCTGGCATGCATCACAGTTGTATAAGATGTTTGCTAGGGGGGCCTTCCCATACAGCCATTTACTGGGTGATGCTGGCTACGCCCTGGAATAATGGATAATGACACCAACAGAAATGGACATATACCCACTGAAGAATGCCATAATGAGGCACATGCACAAACTAGGTACATCACAGAGTGTGTGTATGGGCTTCTGAAGTCATGGTTCCATTGCCTCACTTATATCTGGTGGAGCCCTTCAGTACTCTCCAGCCACATGTGTACATATGTTCACAGTATGTGCTATGCTATATGATATGATCCTGTGAAAGCAGCTGCAGCAGGATTATCAAAGGTAAGGGATACACAGCTCCCTAACACTGCCTAGGTCACCACAGCCACAGTCACAGGAGGACTCGGGGAGGAAACACCTGATGATGTCCCTGTAGGCAGACATAGGTGTGGCCAGTACTCCTTGCTTTGGCTAAGAGACAACGCTTAGCACATTCTCTAACAACTTAGGTTCCTAGGGCTGATACCTTACTCCTACTCACATACATATAGTAAAATTGATGCCAGGCAACCCACACAACCTGTACCTATCCATGTACTGGCTCTGTACTGCTTACATCAGACAGAGGCAGCCCTGAGCTACAGTTCTGTCAACTGTTGCATTTGCAAGGTAAGTCCCTAACCTATACACTACTTGTAAGGATTACTATAATATGCTATGGTATTTATGGATCTGCTACAGTTATGCAATGAAATATAGTAGGCTATTTGGACATAACTGACATCCACAGTGGACTATAGTTCCGAGTCCACTAGTATGTGTTCCTTAATATTCAATAGGCCTCATGGTTGGAATATGCACTACACCAGTCAAGGTAGATGTTAAACAGTGTGGTCACATGAAAGTTGGAGTGCTGTATATCCCAGTGGATCATGTGCTGTTTTCCCCAACACTCAACATAGCAGTTTTCCCATATAACCAGTTTAACAGTAAGTCAGCAATGGTATATCAACAGACTAGGGAAGCAGAGGCAGTAACATAGAAATTGATCACACTTTGTGTGCCTCACTAATGCAGGAATAACAATGTAAATATGCATGCTGTTGATTGTGTGATGAATGACTACTCTGACTGGCAGCTAGTGTGGCTCAGTGGACTAGGGAAGTTAGCATGGGTGATGCCCTTGATGGTTAAAATCTGGAAGTCTCCACATCCTTTCCATGTGAGGGATTATTATGTTAGTGTTTTCACAGACTATCAGTCTGTGTGTGGAGTAACATTATGAACCTCTGTCACATATTAATTACATCAGGCAGATGGAGAATGCCATAGACATTTTGAGTGAAGTGCAGTACAGCAGAAACATGGACAGATGTCAGTGCCTGTAACACACAAAATCCCAGACTGGAGTGCAGGTAGGTGTGACCTGGAGTCACTTTATAAGTGCTGACAGTCCCAATGGGCATGCCCATACACTTAGTTAAACTGAACGCAGTCCTGTTGCCCCTTGATCAAAATGACCTATTGTGTATACATATGTTTATACATGCATACATATATGTATACATATCTGTCTGTCACTATCTTTCTCTCTCACATGCATAGTATATCTATCTCTATGTGTATATATATATATATATATATATATATATATATATATATATATATATATATATATATATATATATATGTGTATATATATATCATCATACATTTACATGACACATGTACATATCACACACACACACACACACACACACACACACACACACACACACACACACACACACACACAGCTACATGTATATATACATCTCTGATATATACAGAAATATCTCTGTCAATATCTGTATAGTCCTAAATACCCTAATACTGGTAAGTAAAGCTGCTCTATCACACATCTATAATATTGCTCAGATAATCCAAAGTAAGGGCTGCACAGTACATAATGCACTTATCTACAGACCCTTGAGCCTGCTGGATGTCACCACATAGACAGCAACAGGTGAGCATGTGGTGTAATGTATAATGTTGTCTATGCACGCATGGAGAGGGCACATTTTTCCTGCCCACAGGCTTGCCCATCCAATTGCAAACAGCTGCATATGAACATACTAGTAACTGTACAGACATAGCTAGGATAATAACATTTACCTCACGGCTAGGATACTACATGCAGATAACAGTATGAAGCAATATCACTCTGCAGGCCACAGATACTGTTTACCGCAACCTTAGTTTGTGTAATCCACAAGTAGTTTGCCTGCAATCACATGTAAAAGAGACATCAGCTATGGTGGGTGTGAAAAGTACTGTGATCTATAGTGTGTAAAACTAGATAAGTAGGGGGTTCTAATCTCACTGCAAGTCACATGGTGTGTGTGTGTGTGTGTGTGTGTGTGTGTGTGTGTGTGTGTGTGTGTGTGTGTGTGTGTGTGTGTGTGTGTGTGTGTGCGTGTGTGTGTATCCCCCTCCAAACAATTGGGAAACCCTCATTGGCTATCAAACTGCAATGGTTAGGCACTTTCTGGCCCTATAAGTTCCTGATGGCTTACAAACTGAATAGAAATTCACCGGGAGTACACCAATGGGAGGTACGAATGATGTTTAATGAAGCAAAACCACGGCAGCCACAGACAAACAAAGAACAAGTGCTGACAACAAAGAATGTTTTAACGCTCTCCAAACAAAGTTAGCGTTTTCGTTTCACCTTCATCAGAAACACTAACTGCAAAAACAAGATTCTATATATACGTCACCTAATAAAAACTAATTGACATTTGATCTTCAATTAATTGAATAATGAAACTTTCTAAAAGAACAAGTACAATTTAAAAACAAAATCAATATGAAACAGTATAATACAATATAAAACAAGGTTGTGTACTATGAAGCTCTTGCCTATGTGTTTACTTTAATTACAGAATATAAACAACTAACAAGTAAATGATGAAGAATAAATGTATAGATAAATATATATAACAAATTGATTGTAAAAACTTATGTAAATAATTATAAATATATGACCATATAATATTTATGTCATGAATGGTGGAATAGTTCAATATACCAAGTTGTATGTATAAAAAATGACAATAAGTTAAAAATATTTGTATATATATAAATATAATTGTTGAATATAAATATTGTGTATAAAAATGTAAATTTATAAATATATAATATTGTGTGTATTAAATAGAAAATGTATAAAAATATATATAAAATTAGTAAAATTAGAGTTTGGCTTGTCTTAATTTCAAGACTGGTTTAATAGAAACCATATCATTAAGTCCTGGAGGTCTTGAGGCATCTAACCATAATTGCCAAAAAAGTTCACGATATTCTAGGCGTGCCTCCCACATACCACCCCTAATGTCCTTGTTGACTATTTCTAGGACAAAAAATGTAAAACTTGCATCATTACAATCCTTTTTGTGACGATACAATGCAGTGTTAATATTTTCCTTACTAATTTCATAGTGATGTTCATAAATTCGTGTTTTTAGTTTCCTTTCCGTCTTTCCTATATAAAAGGAATTACAAAATTTACACAGGGCGATATAAACAAGTCCGTGGGAAAGACAATTTGCATAACATTGACTATACAAGACCTTATTTCTGCTAGTTAATTCTATATGTGAAGCATTACACAAATAACTGCATTGTGTGCAGGCACCACATTTGTAAGTGCCTACTTTGATTCCTTTTTTAAAATGATGTGAATTATGGCCAAACTCAAACAAATTTTTAAAATTAAGATCCCTTCTGTATGTAAAATTCAAATTACTTTGTTTTAACAAATCAATATCAGTAATTTCCTGAAATTTTTGCCATTCTTTTGAAACAACACTCTTAATAATTCCTGAGTCACCGTTGTAATCTAAAATAAATGCATCCTGTTCAGTAATATCTGGATTAATGTCATTAAAGGTAGTTCATATCTCATTAATAACATTGTCATATCCTAATATAGGAAAAAATCTATTCCTTCTACCATTGATTACTTCATTTTTTACTTCCTGTATAAGAGATAGTGGGCACTCTCTATCTTTAAACATATCACAAACTTTGTCACATTCAATAATAAATTCACTATCCTCAGAAGTCATCCTGCTGACCCTAACTAGCTGACCCTTAACCAGATTCTTTTTCTGGAAAAAAGGGTGGCCACTCTTGAAATGGAGATAGGAATTGGAAAAGGTTGGTTTTCTTTAGATTTTAGAAGAAAATCTATCATTTAACTTTGATATACTAATATCTAGGTAATTGAGAATATCCTCACTAATCTGGTAAGTAAAATCCAAGAAACAAGTGGTTCCTTTTAAATAAGACAAAAATTCCAGGAATTTTGGTTTTCCTGCTATCCAAAAGATGCAAATATCATCAAGAAAACATTTATAAAAGATCTAACATTCCTTAAATTCACAATTGTTTACAAAAGTATGTTCCCACCAAGATAAAATTAAATTGGCATAAGTTGGGGCACAATGAGCACCCATAGCAACACCCTTGGCCTGTTTATAAAATTCACCTTCATAATACATGAAATTATTGTTTAAAATAATATCCATTAATGTTAATATGGTTAGAAAGTCATTGTTGGAAAAATGTCCAAAGGTATTCATATATTCTTCCAGCCAATTTAAACCTATTTCGTGTGGTATACTACCAAATAAATCAACCACATCTAATGTAATAAAAAGTAAATTTTGATGGAATAACTCTGGTTTTACTTGTCTAAGGAAATCCCAAGAATCTTTTAGTGTTGTTTGACCTCCCCAGGATAAATCCTTGAGTTTGTTATCTACAAATTTTGCAAGTGGTGATGTAATTGCACCTTCAGAGGCCACAATTAGTCTAAGTGGAGGGTCCACCACACACTTGTGCACCTTTGGGATGCCGAATACAGATGGTACTCTAGGTTTTTTGTTTAATAAAAATTCAAAGGTGTCCAAACAAATGGAACCCTCTAACAATAAATCATTGAGCATGACCTGAATACGAGAATTCGCAATGTTAACTTCGTTGATTGAAACTGTAACATATTTTGAAGAATTGCTAAGCTCGTGTTTCATTTTGGATTCATAGATAATTGAATCCATTAAAACAGTTCCACCACCCTTGTCTGGTTGCATAATCCTAATAGAATTATCTTTCTTCAGTTTGTCTAATAAAACATTTTCATCTTTAGACAAATTTGAAAAAACTCTATGTTTTTCTGTTTCTTTTCTTATTTCCTTTTCCATAATAACCTCAAGATTTTTCAACTGTGGATGAATAGGTGGATTAAATGTACTTGGTTTCCTTAATGATGGTATTGTAGGTAGGAAATGGGAATTGTTTTGAAAAAATAAAATGAAATTCTTTTTCCTGATAAACATTTTTAAATCTATAATAGCTCTTGATATATTTACTTTTCTTAAGGGAATATATTTAAAGCCCTTAGAAAATAAATGAAAATGATGAATGTTTACTGAAAGTGAACTATAGTTAAAAATATTATAACCGTCATAAGAATGTATGGGATTCATGTTAAAATTACCATTGTGTTGAAAAGAATTTAATACCAGTCTGTCCCTCTCCTCTGTCGTCCGTAATGGTTGTAATTGTATTGAACATATGGCCTGTTCCGTATCCTGTTGGAACGCCTGGGAAGAGGTGGAAAAGACTGATCCAAAGGGAATTCCTTGTCTGGTATAAATATATCCTCATCTGTATTCACTATTTCAGTGGGTTGCTCATTGGAAACTAAACCATCAAACTCATTAGTTTCTGGTACTTGATGTATATAAGTAAATCTCGGTTTGGGATATGCTACACCTTCATTGTATTCTTTCAGGTCCCTATCTAGTTTGCCCTGTTTCCTAGTAATATTGACATTACAATTCTTGTCCACTTGAGTAAAAATATCATAGTACTTGTTTTTTTCACAATCAACTGTAAACATTAAGTCATGTAAAATAATTTCATTCACACGTTCCATGTCCTTAATTAGTAACAATTTTGCTCTCTCATTTTCGTCCCTAATAGCTTTAACAACTTCCAAACCACAATCGTTAAAAATATTTATAAGATTTTTATGAAATTCAGTACCCTCTATTACCTTGTTAGGGTATTTGCATAACCTTAGTCCCTTAGGGACTATTTTGTGTTTGAGACATTCATCTAAATAAACATTGTCAACTTCTAATTTTTTGTACTTGTCCATAGAAAAATATAGTTGATCTAAATTGTCTCTATAAGTAAAAATCTTCGTTTGACCGTAAATCGCTTTGTTGTGATTGACTTTACCAATATCATAATGTTTTTTTAAAAAATCATAAAAATTTAACGTAGGTTTCGCGTTGGAAACCCTAGGTAAATTGAGTAAATTAAAGTCACCTGAACAGCCATTTGCATTAGTTCCAATAGTAGTTGGCGATAGAGTATCCATAACTTCTTCGGTTCGAAAAATAGCTGGTGTGTCTAAAAGTTCATTGGCCTTGGAAATGCTTCCAAAAGTATTTTGAACCTTACTTCTGACTGCATCCTTCGAAGCCATAGACGGTACAGCTCTCCTTGCTTCCTGGTTGTCGGGTACGCCCGACGTTGTCATAATGAAAGCAGAGCAGGCTGGGGTAAGTAGTTCAATGAGCTGGGACAATTGCCCGATCATTTTCCTCAGTTCACCCTGCAAGTTGCTTCGTGGCATGTCTTCTAATTCGCCCTCCGGTAGCTCAGCCATAGAAACCAGAAACCAAGTAGAACCAGTGGAAAATAGACCAAAACCAAATAGAAATTCACCGGGAGCACACCAATGGGAGGTACGAATGATGTTTAATGAAGCAAGAGAAATTAAGACAAGCCAAACTCTAATTTTACTAATTTTATATATATTTTTATACATTTTCTATTTAATACACACAATATTATATATTTATAAATTTACATTTTTATACACAATATTTATATTCAACAATTATATTTATACATATATACAAATATTTTTAACTTATTGTCATTTTTTATACATACAACTTGGTATATTGAACTATTCCACCATTCATGACATAAATATTATATGGTCATATATTTATAATTATTTACATAAGTTTTTACAATCAATTTGTTATATATATAGTTATCTATACATTTATTCTTCATCATTTACTTGTTAGTTGTTTATATTCTGTAATTAAAGTAAACACATAGGCAAGAGCTTCATAGTACACAACCTTGTTTTATATTGTATTATACTGTTTCATATTGATTTTGTTTTTAAATTGTACTTGTTCTTTTAGAAAGTTTCATTATTCAATTAATTGAAGATCAAATGTCAATTAGTTTTTATTAGGTGACGTATATATAGAATCTTGTTTTTGCAGTTAGTGTTTCTGATGAAGGTGTAACGAAAACGCTAACTTTGTCTGGAGAGCGTTAAAACATTCTTTGTTGTCAGCACTTGTTCTTCATTTGTCTGTGGCTGTCGTGGTTTTGCTTCATTAAACATCATTCGTACCTCCCATTGGTGTGCTCCCGGTGAATTTCTATTTGGTTTTGGTCTATTTTCCACTGGTTCTACTTGGTTTCTGGCTTTCAAACTGCCCTCTTCGACAAGGCCTGATGATGTCATCTAGCTTAAGACTACCAGCTGCCACTTTAGCATTTGACTTAAGCTGTGGCACATGCAATAAATACTATGATCTATAATGTATATGGCTAGATCGATAGGGTTTCTAATCTTGAATAACAAACAAATGAGAAACTAGAAGAAAGACAGGTTCCACGACTTAAAAGCTGAAATGTTTATTGTGCTGTGCAGTCCGTTCGACTCAGCACAGCCAAAACCACTCCAAAAGGCTAAAACAGCTCAAGATTCACAAAAATTCACAAAATCTCACAAGAATGCTAAAATGTCCATACAGTTGTATAATCACCTCAGTAACTTACAAAGAAGTAGGGTTTTGCAGAATCTTAGTAGTAGTAGGTGATGTGGCCCTCAAAATGCCTGACCCCAACTTGGCCTGCTGATGTCATCAAGCATAATACGTCCTAAACTGACAGTACTATCAGACATGAGGTGTGTTGCATGCATCACGTACCGTGATCTGTACTGTGTACCATTACATGGGTATGTGTTCTAATCTACATACAGCCAACTTGCACTATCTGTATGCTGTGCTGTGTCCTGTAAGCAGTAATTAGAAGTGGTAATATCCTCAGTTTAGCCATGTTTGTGTGTGTGGCTGTTAGAGCAATTTACATCAGCTTATGGAACCATAGGACGTTTGAACTTCAATAGCATAATGGCCATATAGCCATCACAATCGTAGACACCTGTATACCCTTATTTACATAATCAGCACATATTGCCTTACTCCAAGATGGACACAGGCAGAAGCCCTGTGGTGAAATGACAGCCACCCAGTCAGTCATACAGATGGCATGTGCTGAGGTTCACTGAGGTGCTCTGCTTGCCATAAGCCAGGACTCTATTGCAAAGGTGGGTTAAAGTCTGCTAGACAACTCTTCCCACCGGCATGTGTTATTAATGTCACATACTAGGTTAATATCCTTACAGTGATTAATTCATGTACTGTACCACCTGCAGATATGCAGTATTTACAATCAAGCACAGTCACACATTGCCCCATATGCAAGGCAGAGACCTCCTCTGAGTAGTCTATAGTCTTTATTCCACTGTATTCCATAGTACCAGAATACAAAAATGCCCACCCCCTTTCAATCTATCTTGCTCTTTTAAAAATAGTGGCTCTCCACTTAGACAGATAAAACGTAGATTACCCAGTTTCATATTTAACTGCTTAGTGTACACTGCTGTGTTTAAGATAAACTATTTTTTTCATCTTACCTTTAAACATCTATTGCAAGACCACCACTTATTGTAGAGCTCACATTCTGCCTCTCAGTAGTCATCTTGGAATTAGTGCTTCTGTTTTCTTCTGATGAGAGAAGGAATACAGGGACATTATTTGCTGGAGACTGCTGACCACCAGAAAGCCTAATAGCTGTTTTATAGGTGACAGATTGGAATCTGTGCTTATATTCTGTCCTGACTGTTTCTGGTTGGAGAGTGTCTGTGCTTAACATTCCTGATTGGTCTAGTTGCTATTCAAGGCATCTACCAGGAAAAGGGTACAAACCTACAGACCCTTTCATCATCAGGGACAAGACTGTGGATCACTAAACAGGCTGTGGCCTGCTTCTCATCTTGAGATTGGTGCTAACATTTTGCTTCTGTTGAGCGAAGAAGCAAATGAGCATTGTATCCCAACAGAATGAAGCTGTGGTGAGACCAGCATTATTAGTAGCCAGGCAGTAGCCATTCATGCTATTACCCTCTTTTAATCATTCTTGACAAGCTAATTCTTTGTTTTCAGTAAGTACTGCTTGATTTCTTTCTAACTTCAATAATATCTGCCTAAATACTTCATCCTTAAAATTTCAGGGTCTATGTATTAGTTTCCCCTCAGACACCTTGAGTGATATTTTTCCTATAAAAGCACAAGTGAAATGTCTCCAATACCTAGTTGCACACAGGACATCGAGTTTACAGTGACAAGCACTGTCCCCATAGTTGCAAACCAGATACTCCAGGCAGTGATTGATATTCTCACTCCAACTGTCTAATCAATAAAAAAGGGTCTGTTACCATGAATATGAGCTTTCCTACTGTCTCCGTTACTGGCTTGGTGGATATGAGCATCCTGAGGTAATGTAGAAATTGCCTCATGTTTACCAGTTAATTCTCAGACAAGCTGATATGGTATGTGAGAGATGTATTAAAACAATGTCACTGGAGGCAAAGTTTCACATAAAAGTACTCCTAATGTCAGTAAGGTTGTTAGTAGTACACACGCTGCACCCATCATACACAATTCAAAGCAGACATATCGACCCACATATGCTGAGGCTCTTAATTGTAATTTTCCTAAACCACAAAGACCTCCCAGATGAAGTACACATAAAAAATACCCTCAGCAGCCCCAAATGCACTCTTTCAAAACAACACCCACATCAACACATAGAGCTACATCTCATGGACCCTCTACATCTAAGCCCATAAGGCAAGCCACCACACAGTCCAACATTCTAGTCATTGGAGACTCCATTGTGAGGCACACTGATGTCCCTCTCTCCAGGCTGAGTAAGGAGAAAGTCACGGACAGTTGTTTATCAGGGGCTAGGATCTGCCACATTACACAGGCACTCAGGTCACTGGGCCACAATTACCACTATGACTCAGTCATGGGCCATGTGGGAGTAAATGACCTGAGACATACCTCCCTAGACTATACAAAGGGAGATATCATGGAGCTCTCAGAATGTGTGTCTCAGACTGGTATGAGCCTAGCATCAAGCAGCAGTTTTCCTTCTCCAAAGATGATGCTACAATATGAACAAAAGATGATTGACTTTAATAATTGGCTTAGTTTCTGGTGTCATTCTAAGGGGGGGTGCAGTATTTGTCAGCATGGAAGGAGATGGCCAACAGGATGATCTGCTCCTCTCCCATTTAGACTTTCGAATATTAGCTAAAACATTGTATTCCCCAATAGTGCCTTTTTTAGGCAAAGCCAAACTGAAAGTACTTCCCACATAGCAAATTAAAACTAAGAAAATCTAAAGGTATTACTGCTCAATGCTAGGAGTATAAACAACAAACTCCACTCCCTAGAAGCCCTCTTTACCCTAGAGAATGCTGACATCTGTGCAGTCACTGAGACATGGTTTAAAGCTGCAGAGAGCACACTAACAGTGCTAGGTTATAATGCCTTCCACACATTTTTTGGGCCAGATACTTCACATGCAGGGACTAAAGGTGGAGGTGTCTCTATTTACATCAAAGATAAATATATTTCAAGGCTAGTCAAACAGGACAATTCACTTGAGCTGCTCTATGTTCAAATCACCACAGGCAAAATCCAATACCACTTCCTTGCAAGTTATAGGCCCCCCTCTATGACCCAGGAAACCCATACCATGAATTTAACCATATTAGAAACAATAAACATCCAACCCAACACCATATTCATGGGTGACTTTAATTACCCCACTATTAATTGGGAAGCCTATACGACACCAAATATACATGCACAGAGATTCCTGGATTTTGTAAAGACTAACTCCCTGGACCAGATAGTCAATACACCAAACAGGGGTGCAACCTTACTGGATCTGGTTCTCACTAATATAGGAGAGTGTTGCACACCCTTTCTGTAATGTCTTTCCTGGTAAGGTCAGAGCACAAAATGGTCTCCTTTGAAGTAAAACTGAAATCTGGACCCCCCCCCCCCCCAGCTAAACCTGGAATATTCAGGAACTTTTCTGAGGATAACTTGTTGCTATTAAGTGAGAACCTGGCAACATTTCAAGCCCCCATAATCCCTGAGAACACTGCCTCCTATGCAGAACTGTTCACAGAAACCCTGTACAAGCATGTTAATAGCTGCATACTGGCAGATGTACCCACCAGGAAGAAGTACAGAACTAACTCAAAAAACAAGCCACCCTGGTGGAATCACAAAATCAATAGGCTGTATAACAGGATGAAGAAAATCATGGCAAAAAATAGGAGGTGCAGCACTAAGCAAGATAAAAGCATTCTCATCAAACTAAACAAACAACTTAGAGTACAAATAAAGTCTATCAAAGACAAATTTGAGGTAAGTTTCACCTCACAGGCCAAGGACAACCACAAACCATCCTTTAGCTATGTCTGCATCCTCAAAGTCAATACACAATTGTGTGCAGACCTCATTGTAAATGGAGGCACCTATACTGAGCCAGCCAGAAGACATAGCAATCCCCCTGGCTGATAAATTCAGCTCAAACTTCACCCATCTCCCTCCTTCAACCTTCCCTCAGTAAATATCATCAAATACAACTCCCTCTACTATCATTAGGGAACAGGTCCTTAATGCTCTCTCTAAGAGCAAGAACACTGCATTAATGGACCCAGACAGTATCCCAGGATGCCTTCTAAATAGCATAAAACATGACCTATCAGGGCCTCTGGAATTACTATTTAACTGTAGCCTCCAAACAGATTTTGTACCTCATGAATGGAGAAAGGCAAGTCATCCCAGTGCACAAAGGTGGGCTGTCTACAGACCTTGGAAATTATACACCCATAAGTCTCACTAGTCTTATATGTAAAGCCATTGAAAGAATTATCATGGAGATGTTCATCAGAGATATGGCAATTCTCCAGACACTGGACCCAACCTAGTTTGGTTTTGTCAATGGCAGATCATGCCTACTGAACCTGGTGGACTTCTTTGAGAAGATCACCAAAGCAACGGATGCCTACCTTGACCTGGCCAAGGCATTTGACACAATACCCCACTCCGGTATTGTTGATAAACTCAAGAGATTAGGTACAAACCTGCATGTCACTCAATGGATAGCCAACTGGCTCACAGACAGGACCCGGGAAGTTAGAATTGGGGAATCCCCCTCTACAAAGAGGCTAGTTGCAAGTGGAGTTCCTCAGGGATCAGTCCCTGGATTGCTTCTTTTTGGCATTTACTTCTTGGAAGTCAAGGTCAATGTCAGTGGTCTCTGGCTGACTACATTTGCAAATGATTGCAAATTAGGAGCTGTCATTGAATCTCACACTGATTCAAATGTTCTCCAGGAGGGACTGACACAGACAAACAACTGGTGTCAGAGCCATGGACTAATATTAAATGCCAAAAATTGCATAACAGTATCCTGTGAGAAGTCATCCATCCCTGGTAACCATCATACTGACAACACACCCCTTAGAGATGACTCAGTAGTTCAGTAGTCAGGGATTTAAGGACAGACACAGATAGTAATCTAAACTTTTACTATCATGTGTCTACAGTAGTGAGGAAATTATTCTATATTGCACATCCTATAAACAAAGGTATGGCACCTAATTCCAAGGAAGTCATTGTTCCACTGTATTTGGCATTCATCAGACCTGTCACTGAGTACAATACCCCCTTTGGTATGTCCCTAACCAGGCATATACAACAGTTGGAACATACACAGAGGTTCCTCAATAAAAGAATACAGGGCATAAGTAAAATGTCATATTCAGTCCGCCTCAAGGCCTATTCCCTGTATTCTGTCCCCTACAGGCTTTTGAGGGAAAATCTATGCCTGGCATACAGGGCATTGACAGACCCCACTCTGATGGACCTCCCACATATCCACAAAACAAACAGTACCAGAATTACCTGTTATAATGACTTAAACCTTGCCTGTGATATAAATAGGTCCTGCTGGAGAGATAGGTATGTATCCCACAGACTACCATGGCTATGGAACAGGCATTCCATCCATGTGAAACAGAGTTCCTCACTAACCCAATTCAAGTGTAACTTGAACAACTGGATGGGAAACCAGAAATTCATCCCTGGTGTGACACCTATGTCTGTAATGGACACAGGCAACCTGTAAATGGTTCATCACTCAAACCTCTGCTTACATTTATCAAGGGTCTCAGAACTTATCAGAGATTTGGGATGCATGGCTAGGCTTAACAAGGCCCTTGTGGTCATGAGTCTAGTAAACACCTATGAACCTATATGCCACAGAACACAGTGACACTCATATCAGATGATCCCCATTGAACAGTGTGGCCCTCTTCAAAAGGAACCTTGACAATTGGATGGGAGATAGGAAACTCACCCAGGGAATCATGTCAGTCGACCTAATAGACAGGGGTCCAGGGAAGTAAATACTATGGGTATAAAAAACCAGGGAATTGTCATGGTTAGGCTTGTATAGGCCCTAGGGCCGATATCCTAGTACCAACCTATGAACCGATGAACACATGCAGAAGACGTGAAGTTCCCTTCTGAGGGACCATAATGTTGTGTGCAAGTGCCAGTACTGCTTGGAAAGATCCATTACCAAATGGCCATTGCACTCAGATATTTTCAGGCTGAGAAAGGAGTACATGGAGGTTATGAGTATGTCAATTACTGGTGATTGTGCCCTCATCTATGACACATGATTCCTGTCAAACCACTGGGGAGACATGGTGATCTCAGGCACATTAGGTGTAAGCCTGTATGGCTAGGTCTGTGTGCCCTGTTATATCACCCCTGAGTATGTACATCACATGTTGCGACTGATGTCCTGCTTACCAGGTACATACTGTAGGTGTTACTGATGCAAATGATACTACATATATAGTTGCATGGAGTTTATGGCCATTAGTATGACAACAGGCATTTATTAATCAATACCCTTTTGTAGGATATTGACGTAACTCACAGACTCCATGAATGCTCACACTTTGCAGACATCGGCCAACATTGTTAGCCACAGATAGTCAGTATTTGTTTGTATCATGGTGAAATGATTTCCAAGCAGTAGAGGACCCAGGACTGAGCCTGTTGAACATTGCTGCTTACAGATCAGCTATTGGAGGCACATGTTCCTATGTTGAGTATGTGTGCCATCAATGGGCCACTAAGTGACCCCTACAATGACAGTACTGTGGATGTCTAAGTGGGTGCTTTGTACATGATGCCTGAGTGGAGGATATAGTCAGATGGCATGACTCAGTCCAGGGATTTGTATGCCCTGATGTCCCCTCACCCAGGTCCTTGGTGACTGCCTCAGAAATGTCCACCACGTTTAACCGTCATGATCCCCCTGCCAGACATCCAAACTGTGTACAGTCAACTGTGTGTAGATCAAATATATGTTTGCTGATCAGCTCCATGATGATTGAGCTTATGGCCACACAGATATGGATACCGAGGCAAAGTGGTCTATAGTTCTGGCAGTCAGTGCATACACCACCTCTGTGCAAGGGTATAACAGTTGTAGTTGTCCCGTCAGCTGGAGTTCAGCCAGTGGTTTCAGTGTGATTGCAAAGTGTTCCCATTGGTGTTAGTAATCCATGACACATCCCATGTAGGATGCAGCCTAGGATGTTTGCATGTCCAATAGATGCTGTGTATCCTCCATAGAGATGCTATTTATGACCTGCTCTATAGATATGGAAGTTATGCAACAGGTTGTAAGAGTGGCATGTGTCACATGTGTTGGGGACAGGGGAGTAAAGCTGATGCAGAACATGTGGGACTGCAGGTTAGCTGTGGGTATAGACCCAGTTTATGTGGCATCATTATGTATGAGTTCACTGACAATCTGGACCTGTGCTTTGGGGGTTGCACATGTAACTACAATGTGCATTGTGGTTCTGCTTTGTGTGGGTGGCTAATTTTGTCACTTACTGTGTATATGCAACATCACAACACTATGTGGTTGTTGTAGCTGAGGAGGTTGTGTCACCATTTGAGGGGGGCCACCCTTACTCCAACTGTTACACAGCAATGTCCACCTCCTATTATACAGCCTGATAATGGAAGTTGTCCACCAGGCATGTCTGCTGTGTCAGGAGGAGCCTGTGTTCCTCCTGTCAAGTACAGTTGAGTTCATGCAGTTCTAATGCTGCTTCCATAATACATGGGTGTACAGCTCTGCATACATGCCATCCCATCAGAGGTTGGAGGTGCAGTCAAGCTATGTAAACCATCCCACATGAGATAATAAATGACTTTGTTGAAATATATGTCAGTATTATCTGCAAGTGGGGGGTTTAGTACTGGTAGCTTTAATGACACTGATCTGTGGTCAGATCCCACCAGAGAGGACCTCATGTTGGGGGGGGGGTTGCAGTGGTCACCCATACTGCTAAGCACATGTTGCAGTATGTTGGTTCCCCTTGGGGGGATGTCACTGCACTGCTTCAGGACATTGCAGTTAAGGACGTAGACTAACCTTTGGACAAGTGAGTCACAGCATGACTAAGCAACACAGCTGTAGGTCACTTAAAGCCACCCCACAACATAGTGTAATGATATATCTTGATAGACACATATACATACAAATACATGCAATGGGTGTCTGGATACATGGAGCTGCTCCTGTAACTGGCTATTGCTTGATTATGTACTCTTCTTGTACTGCCTAGCACCTGCATTGTCTCCAGGAAATCACAGTGTTTCACAAAATCTGGATGTGTATGTATCCTTACTGAGTATACACCACCTGCATTACCTTGAACTCTGTCATTTTGAGATGTGAAGATGTGGAAGGACATGTAGTCTGTTATGGCTGTGGTGTTGTCCACAGCCTTGAACCAGATGTACTTGATTGCACACATGTCTGCATAAGCCAGGGTAAGGACACATTGCACAGAGTGGGGTTTAGTGTTGCCATACCTACCTTGTAGTAGCATTACCATGATGTTGTATACAGATGGTGTTCTCATTGCCAACTTTTCCCTGAACAGTGCATCTAATATGCATTGTGGGCATGTCAGTAGCCATGGTCATTACTCCAAATTACAGGGGTGAGAGATGAACACCATCACTGGTGAAACATTGATATCTTTTGAGCAAGACATCCCAGGCAGACATGTAGTAGATCCCCTGACAATGACACCGCATGCTAAGGCAATTATTGACTTCCATCAGTTTAAATGTGTATGATGACATTATCCCAGGTGAGTGTCAACTGCAGCCAAAAGGTATGCGTATACCCGTGAGAAACACAGAGTGGCTATGCACAGTTATGTGTCTGCATACAGGCCAGTGATGGATGTCCCTAGTCGGAGACACCTGCAGGAACTATGATGCCAGCATTATATTCACTGATATCCCTTGATTTGTAGTAATGTGTAGTAAGGCCATTTGTTTCTAACTACAGACAGCTATCTGTGACCTGTACCATATGTAGCCACTTGACACTGACATCAATGTGTCTCACAATGTAATCTTCTATGACTAAGAGATATGATTTTGTGTTTTGCCTCGGGTGGTGACTGGACAAAGAGTGGTGCATGCAGTATTATGTATACTGTGCACTCCAGAGGCAGGATGTTCTGAGGTGTCTGTTTGTGAATGTACCAGGTAAGGAGTTGCACACATGCAGGTGTGTGTGATGTGGGTCTAGATGGTGCAGGATGTGAGCTGTGAATGTTGGCATAATGATCATTGACATATGTATCTCAGCATGGTATCCTATGTGAGACTGATGTTGGTGAGACCAGCATTAGACACCATCTATTCTGTGGACTCCCCTGCTTTCCACAGTCTTCACAAGCTAATTGTGTCCTTCCAGTACACACCACTTGGGTAATGTCCAATTGCGGAATACTTGTGTGAAACCCCTACCTTACCTTCAAAGGGTATACATATTACACTTCCCTAACATGTTTGTCTGTGCTCTGTATATACACCTTGGATGACTCTTCTTGCAACATGCTGGAAGCAACTGCAATACTTAGTTGCACAAAGAACAACTAGCATGTATTGCCAAGCAATGTCCCCTGATCAATTTATCATGTGACATGAAATGCCATGAAAGGAGTTAGCATGGATATGAGCAGTTACACTGTCGTACACCTACTGACACTGGATCACAGGCCATCTTTTATGCTCAAGACCAAATCATCCTTATCAACTCTAACTGATGGACCCCATTAAGCGTTACACTATGCAATGGATGATGGGACTATTACTCACTCTACCTACCATGGCCTGACAATGTGTTTGACAATATTAGGCCAGTCAGACTTGCTGGAAACTGTGTAGGTTATCTACTGAGTGTTATATCTGCTGATAGTTAGGCAAGTGTCTGACAGCCATAATCTGGGAAGATAGCATTGGGAGATCTAAGCTGCAATGATGCCAGTCACCAGTGCATTTCCCCAGACATCATTGATGGCATACCCCTTCTAGCCATTCACTCTCTGCAGTCACAGCCACTGTCAGTGTCCTCTGACTGCTTACATTAGCAGGTGATTGCATATTAGGATCTGTCACTGAATCTCACATAGAACTAACAGTTAACTATGACGGCCTGTGACACATTCAGTTGTGGTCTGAGCTATTGACTAATATTAAATGCCAATGACTGCACAATACTATCCATTGGAAAGTCATATACCCATGGGAAGTATAGTAGTGTCTGCACACCACACACAGCTGAGTCATTAATCATGGATGTATGGACACAGGGAGAAATGTAGACTTTCACTTTTAGTGGTTGGTGAGATATGGGGATGCATTCAGTGTTGTACATATTAAACAGACAGTTCTGTGATGTAACTCCCAGACTGCCATTGCCATACTGAAGGTGGCACTCATCACACTTATCAGTGTGTACAATGGCACCCTTGCTATGTCAGTACACAGGCACATCCTACAACTGTAGCAGTCACACAGTTTCCACAGTACTGCAATACACATTGTAGATAACATGTCCTATAGAGACCGTGTCATGACCATACATGTGTAGAATGTATCAGAAATCTTTTGTAAGGGATGTGTATAGCTACCATATAGGGAGGTGTCAGATCCCACTGTGTACCTGCCATACCTCCATGACAGTACTAACACATGTCTTACCCGACCTTCACACCTACATCGTCACTGTGGCATAAATACTACATGTTGAAGAGACAGTTACGTCACACCACTGACAGTACACCCTATATGTAACAAGCCCCCCTATGCATGTGAAGCACACATCTGCTGTGACACACATCATGTTCAGGTTACACCATGGGATGTAGAACATGACGGGTCTATATTAGAACACCAAACTTTCAAAATTTCGAGTGTTCTAATATTGACCCATTTTCAGTGAACGCTGAAAATATCGAAGAAACAGAAAACCAAATTTTTTCCTAGGGAAAGAATTCAGTTGTCCATTTCTTTTGCTTCTGTATTTTCAGCACTGTGGTGGAAAATTACGGGATGGGTTCAGGTAAGTGTGCGATTGTGTGGACGTGAGGGTTAGGGTGGGGTAGGTGAGTTAGGGTTAGGGCATGAGTGAGGTGACTGTGCGATAGTGATGGACCTTAGGGTTAGGGTTTGGGTTAAGGTAAGTGGATAGTTAGTGGTGTATGTATAGTTTAGTGTAGGGTTAAGTGTAAGAGTTTAGGTGTATGTGTGTAGATTGCTGTTTGTTTGGTGTACTTTTGTTGTGTGTATGTGTTTTGGAACAGCAATTTTTTTCCCTAGGATGTTCGATGTTTTAAATTTTCGATTAATAGGGTTCGATATTAGAACACTCAAAATTTTGAAGGTTCGGTGTTCTAATGACAATCATAGTTGTTGTCAGACAAATGTCTGTACTGGACACAGGAATTGTGAAGATGGGTCATTCCCAGCACTACAGAGGGCATCAGACCTTTTCACAGATTGGGGATGCATGAGTATGCTGCATGAGGCTATTGTGCTTGTTAGCCTGTTACACACCTGTGGACTAATAGACCCATCCATCTATAGTGCTATACCTTTCTGAGGACATATTTCTTCTGTGCAGACAGTCCATCCTGTGCTGGAACATCTATGGCTGTCTTGCTGCTGTGTGTCCATATGTGTGCCCAACAAAATCCTGAAACAGAAACATAAACAGCTCTGTGACACAACTTTCATTGTGTAAGTATACAGCCATTACAACATCATACAACATGAGGAACACAAATTTATGGGGCTTTTGCATTACAAATGTCTGCATAAAGTATCTGTCAGTAACCACTACTAGTGGCATGGCTAAACAATGCATTACATACATATATGTTAATTTATATAGTCACTCTGTGCGTCAGACACATAGCTTCATTTCCCAGCATTGATGATGACAAAGACAGGGATGTAGCAAAAGTATCATCATTGGTACAGGATGTTGTGTGGTGGTGCAGGAGATCTAGGCTGACCCAAAAGGTTGACAGCATGTGTGTGAGTCCAGAAGGGAAGCAGGCAAGGTGGACCATGGAATTGTGCCATGTGTGTCAGTATGTGACCTGCATTTGATGGTGGTGTGTGAGTGTGTGGGTGGACAAAGTGAAGCTCAGTGCTAGCCCTACATGTGTGTATGTTGGACAGCTTTGAACCGTGCATGGTAGAGTTAACAGTTCATGATCTCCAGGCCCAAACACGGGAGTTGGCTTTGCCCGGAGTTGCACTGGAACCTCCATGCCCAGGGTCAGAAGTGTTGCTAGTACCTGATGGTGACTGCTGTCTGCTGGGTCTGTGTTCTCCATGGGAATGCCCAGGACCTTGAGCCCATGGTCTGCCACATCTTGGTGTGGACAGTACACTCACCTCTGTAGCGCAGGATGTACTGCCACTATGGGATTGTGATTGTGCATGGCCACATGGACTCTCAGCAGATGGGGTTGCTGACCTACATCCATGAGGCCAATGCTCAACTTCAACCACATGTTTCAGCACAGACACTGTGCATTCCAAGACAGACACTGTCTCAGCCCATCATCTGTCCACTGTATCAGTGAAACAATCCAGGTTGTCACCAATGCAGTGGAGGCAGTCAAGGATGTCAGACTGTGCTGCATCCATAACCCTCAGCATACATCTGGAGTTCCTTTCTGAATGTGCCTGTGCCTCCACGATGGCCCAAAACATATGCTGAGTGAACCATGATGTGACACATGCAACAGGTGGTGGAAGGAGAGCTGGCCTCTTACAACAACCCTATCAATACACCTGAGTGGAACTTTGCCAGCTCTCTGGCTATGGCCAGTGTCTACACTCACTCCAGCCATAGTTGCCACACTTTCCTGTTTAATGTCTCCACCCTCTGACTGTCCAATATCTGTGGCCTCTAGAGACAGGGTATGTGTAGGCATACTGACTGTGTGCAATGAGGCCAGAAGACTGATGTCAACCTCTGGGACATATTCAGCCCCTGAAACCCACATCTGTTCCTCACTGTGGCACTATCATCAGAGTCTAAAGAGACACTGACATTAGGTTGTGTAGACGTCAGAGATCAACTCCCCTGGTCACCTGTGATAAGAGAGGAAAAACAGTACATTAATACCTATACTATTATGCTCTGCAGTACTATGTTGCAATAAATGTGCAGCTGTATACATTGTTGAAACCCCAACCTCATATAGTAGGGGAAGAGGCTATTACTATCCCCACTAACAGCTGTAGTTACTTGAAAATAACAGCTCTATACACAACAATCTCATTATCAAAAATGAGGTACACTTTTGACATTTACTGTCTCATTTATCAGTGTGTTGATATCTACAAGGCATACATATGACTATAATATGTGTTCAGTCATAAAATATCTGTGCAGTTGGCAATCATACCAACAGTACAGAACTCCAGGCAGCAAGCCTGGGATGGCACTTTAGGGATTGCATTGCTATAAACCTGCATCTATAACAAAACAGTGTTGTGCTTACCAGGAGCAGGGCCACAGCCTTGTCCGATACCCAACAGAGGGAGAGGTAATGTGAGTACCACTACTATGTCCATATATTTCACATTTACAGTAGCTGCTATGTTAATTATTATATCGGTCAACATCTGAGCAGGAGAGTCACAATGCAGCTACATCCTTGCCCCCACATAAAAACACAGACTTGAGAATATGTACAGTCTGGCACAATGAATGTACAGTATTGCAATGCTGATCAGACTATGCTTATCCTGCACTCTCTTCTGCCATGGTAACTGTGGCACCCACATCCATGATGTACTGTGTGATGGATGCCTGGGAGCTCTCAAGTGTGCTTAGGTTTGCCAGGAATTCCTCAGTGGCTAAGAGTGGTTGTTCTGCTGCAGGCCCTCCATCAGTGATGTCATGATACCTGGCTACATCTGCTGTTCTTCTGCATGCAGCACTAATCATGTCCATTGTGCGGTGTCAAACCTGCTTATATGTCCTGTTCTGTTTACCTGTAGCATTAACATCACAGACAAGGTCAGCCCACAATGCTGCCCACTGTTCCTTGTTTTGCCTTTCCCTGGACAGTAGGAGTTTGTGGTGTTGCCAGATGCCTTCAAGTATAATCTCATTTTCCGCATCCATGAAAGGTGCATGGCATCTCTTGGATACATGTGTCCTGAAAGACAGCAGAATGGTAACACATGTCAGGATCACATAAGTGGAAGTACACCATGTAGAGATACAGCCAGAACAGAATGGCTGGCAGTATCTACTGCTCGCTCAGACATGTCATATTCTACAGTGTGCAAACATACTAAGTGTGTGGATACAACTAAGAGACTAGCAATAGTTAGCTATTCCCATGTGTGCCATAATAGATACTGGTGTATGATCGTACACCCAACACTGAAGTCTATTATAGTGTGTTTCCTAGGGGCAAACCCCAGGATAATATGCCAAAACAGTAGTGCCAAACAAATGGCAGTGTGATATTACAACCAGTATAAAGGGACAGTCCCAAGAGACCAGAGTGCCACATTGAAAAAAAGCATTCCACCCTTGATTTATTGTACGTCCTCTGTAGGTATAACAAATCTGGATATCAATGACATGTCATTATCACAGTTCTAAGAAAGGTTTAATGCTGTAGCCCCTATTCACTGTAGGTATATTCACACATCTGCATCCTGTTGTAAACAAAAAGGTTGCATTCCTGTTGGAGTGCAAAACTGTTCTGTTGATATGTGGTGATATTTAGGTTTTTGGAAATGCGTGTTCTATATGCAGAAAGTCTCATATAGAATGGTTCCCCATAGCCAGCATGTTTGCCTTTTAAGATACTTCTGATTAGTAGGTGATTGCCCCTTAACCAATCTGTGGTTCTGAAATGTTAATTGCAGACAACACAGCTGATTTGCAGTATCAGCAGCCAATGACATGCAACGACTGCAAAACATATAAGGCCTCCAAGTAAATTAGAAGCCCTTTCTGATATATTGTGCTTTACTTTACTTGATTGAGGAGACTACATCATCGCAGAAGGTAGGTCTTTAGAAGCTACTATTATATAGAGATGTGTGTGGTACAGGTTGCAGCTGCTGCTGCAGGTGGTAGGCCTAGGCCGAGAGTGTGAACAGTTTGGAAGACAATATGCTGTAAGAGCAACTGTGGCAGCTGTGGCAGCCTTGTAGTAGAGAGAGAGCCAGAGTCAGCGTAGCCATTCCACTCCAGTTACGGCATGTGTTTAAGGTAAGTATGTTAAGCAATGGTATCATTAACAGAGTACTAAGCTCCAGGTTTGTTGTGTCCTTGAGCAACATAGAGGATAAATATAACATTATGTCCACCATTTGGGCAACTGTCAGGCCTCATGTTACAGTCTGTTACTCATTTGGAACATGTATGCTGGCAGTCCTTGTTACAAGTAGGGGCTTCATATGTGTATGTTAGCTGTACAGCTTTGCTAACCTGCACTGTGAGTTTGAAAGGATTGTGTACTGCACTCTGATGGTAGTGGCCCTCATTTGCATTATCCTCTCTGAATGCATATTAATGCATAACGTGACACTTTATTAACTTATGGTTTTGCTATAGGGGTACGTGGTGTGTTCCCATCTGCAGGCATGTGACTTCCATCAGTGACAAGCAGACATTTAATTTGTACTGCATTGGGTGGATAAAGAGTGCATGACTCCGTGATTAATTGATGGCTTCACAATAATGCTATTTAAATGCTACACACCACTGGATTTGAACCCAGGACTGTGTGTGGCAAAATGTACTGTTTACAAGGAATTTAGCAGACTGAGCTACTGGCACAGCAGGTGTATTTGCAAGATATACATACACACATACAGGCTGTGACATACTTTTTACAGATATCATTATGTGCATTGCTTTATATGGATGTATTTCTGCACCAGGGTCCCAGCTGAACATGTATTTTGCCAGTTATTCCTTAGCAGGTGTACTTGTAAATGTTGCTGATAAAAGGAGACATTTACCTGTTATTAGAGACTTCACTTACATCCATGTTTGTGTGTTTGGCATCCTACTAGTGTACCTTTGCACCAGACTACAAGGTGCAATCCCAATTTTTGCATTACTCTTATGTGATATCTATGCGATGTGCAGCTTCACTGAAACACGCTTAATTAGTGTAACCTGCAGTTACTATGTTTTACTTAAAACACCTGTTTTAATTAAAATCTGTGTGGCATGGCAGGTTAATGCAGCACCCTATAGGTGTGATGGTCATGGTTTCAAAGTAGGGGATCTCTGCTTATTTTGTACATGTTTATTATTTAAAACCCATATATCAATATAGCTCCATTTAGCTGAGCTTAGTGAAGCTGTGTGATGTGGCTCGTTGTGCTAAAAAATATAAAGAAATGAAAAATGAGAAGGTAGGAAAGTGGTGAAATGGGGTTCAAGCAGGTGGAAAACCATAGTGGAAGGTAGGTAGGTATGTGCAAGAAGGGTGTAAGAAAGAACCATATCTATCCATTTCTTGTACAGCACCAACTGTGCACTTTGACAGAATTTGTAGATGACTTTGGACTCATACTCCTAGAATAAGGGGTTAGGACAACATAATTGCATTGTTAAGCTAATTGAACCAAATTATGCGTGTCCAATGGACAAGTGTGTAAAATGGACAGCTATGTATGGGATGAATTTTTTTTTGTGGGACAGGTGCCCATTTTTTTTAAGGTGAGAGTAGAATGTTGGGGAAGGAACATAGGTATGTGTGGGGCAGGTAAGTTAGGAAAGTGAGGAAGCTTTTCAGACAGACAAGACAGACAAGACAGCAGACAGCTTTGAATCAGCCTCCAGAGCTGTGGACGAGGGTAAGGTGTTCCACACAGCCTATCTGGACCTCGCCAATGCTTTTTACCCCATCCCCCACTCTGGAATCATAGATAAACTTACTAAGCTGGGCATTAATCCCTACATTATTCAATGGGTTGCCAACTGGCTTACTGACAGAACCCACACTGTAAAAGTAGCCAACTCCAAATCCAGCTCCAGACAAGTGACAAGTGGAGTACCTCAGGGTTCAGTCCTGGAACCTCTTTTGTTTGGAATCTACTTCTCTGAAGTACAGGCCAACACTAAGGGACTCTGGCTAACAAAGTTCCCAGATGACTGCAAACAGAGAGCCATTATTGGATCTCCAAATTATGTGGATATTCTACAAAAGGGCCTTACAGAAACAGATGCTTGGTGCCAGAGCCATGGGCTCAAGCTCAATGCCAAGAAATGTATAGTTATCCCCTTTGGGAAAAAACATGTACCCCTGAATTACCACATAGCTGGCAGTACACTAAACACTGAAAGTGTGATAAGAGACTTAGGGGCACAGGTGGACAGTGGTCTTACCTTCGATAACCACATGGCCACAACAGTCAGGAAATCCTTCTATGTGGCACACCTCATTACTAAGGGATTTTCATCCAGAAAAAAAGGAGGTCATTGTCCCACTGTACTCATCCCTCATTAGACCCATTACAGAACACAATGCCCCATTTGGTATGTACCTCTCAAGACATCTGCAACAACTGGAAAGGCTGCAGAAATACATCACTAAATGAATTACAGGCCTAAAGCAGATGCTCTATGCTGACCATCTAAAAAAACTCCAGCTATACTCTGTCACATATCATCTACTCAGAGGTGATCTCTGCTTAACATACAAGGCCATGGTAAACCCAGAGCTTTTGGACATGCCACACTTAAAGAAATCCCAGTCCCTCAGAGCCACATGCTCCAGGGATCTAAACCTTGTCATCACAATGAACAAAACATGCTGGTGGGATAGGTTCCTGACCCAGAGACTCTCCATACTCTGGAACAGACTGCCCATACATGTCAAGCAGAGTGTCTCTTTGGCCCTCTTCAAAAGGAACCTTGATGATTGGATGGGGATCACATCAGTCACCCTGCTAGACAGGGGTCCAAGGAAGTAAATATTGTGGGAAGAAATAACCAGGGATTGTAATGACTAGGCTTGTATAGGCCCTAGGGCTGACAGACTAGTACCAACCTATGAACCTATGACAGGGGTGGTGTGTGACACAAGAGGGGGGTAAACACCTTGGATGGGGAGGGTTTTTTGGAATTTCAGTCCCATGTGCCTCCACAAGGCAGCAGCGTGACTGACATCCCCACCCTTGGGACTGTCGACACTGCTCTGTCACTGCTCCAAGGTTGGCAGTGGTGGAGGCTAGGCTCTGGGGTAAGCCTGTCCCACCAGGGTGGCCAGAATGCTCTCTATCTGGCACAGGTTTCGTCCAAACCCATAGAAGACAATTCTGAGCACCAAACCCAGCAGATCATCATGGGTGACAACTCCCCCTCCACTAATGCTCCCTAAGTTGGCCCAACCCTGTCCTGTGGGGCAGTACTACCTGACACCGCAGGTAGTGTGGGGGCAGCAAAGGTAGTACCACCAGGCTGAGTTCCAGATGTGCTGGGATGTGGTGTCACAGCCTGAGGAGGCAAGGTTGGGGGATCACGAGGAACTGGCTGACCTTGGCACGCTGTAGTAAAGTAGTTGTAACAATAAGTTAAAGTTAGTATTAACCAAACCAATGTTAGTATTAACAGAATGGGACATAATAATATTTATTAGTCCAAATACATATTAAAGTATAGTATGTGTAAAAGAACATTAAGTAATATAACAGTAAGTATGTTAACAGCAAACCACTATGAATTAGCAAAACTATAAGGCCAGTAAAACAGTTAGTGTAACAAAATATGTTAATATTAAATCATAATGATAAATAGCAATAATAAATTAAAGAAGATAAGGTTTGGAGAGAGATAGAAAAATATACCATTAGTTACCTCACAGGGAATATTACTACACAGAGTACAACTACAAACTTTTACAGGTTTGCAGTATCAGTTGTGAGTACAGTGACTACAATTCTTCTATAGCTGGTGTGGCACATGTATACCTCTCAAGTTGTTAGCATGGGACAGTATTGGCCAAGCAGTAACAAATACAGGTAGAGAACTACACAGAACAGTTTCACATAATATGGACTTACATAACTATCAAGGTGTTATGGAAATGGTTTGAAAATATATAGCATTCCAGGTAATCACTTATGTGGTACTCATAGAACAGACAGATTAGGCAGTTGTAATTACATTATGAAAAATCATGGCAGTTGAGAGGCATGTTTGTGTACACTAAGTAAGCTATACAGGCATCATGCCTTAGTTGGCAGCCATGGGTGTAGAACGCAATAGCTGTGACTGCAGGGAACATCTGCAAATAATGTCACAAGTGACTGCAGCAACTTAGAACAGACATGCAATGACTATAGCTCTATTGCAAATATTAAGACAGATTTATATAGGAAATCACAATGCTGCTTAACACTTTATTGGTATTGCTGATAATTCACTATGAAATCTACACACACCATCTGTTCATAAAGGGGGCTACCTCAAACATATACCTTTTATTCCTGGAGTGGAAGAAAATATGAACATCATGTGACTTACACTGGCCTGGAGACAACCTTGACCCATACTATTACTTCAAAATAACAATTTACAGGACATTCCTTTTGCAGTGTAGATTTATTAGTTTTACACTTGACTGCAGTGACAGTAGAATACACATAGGTTCATAGGTGTTTACTAGGCTAATGTCCACAAGGGCCTTTTTAAGTGTACCCATGCACCCAAAATCACTTACGAGTTCTGATACCCTTGATAAGTGTAAGCATGGAACTGGGTGATGAACCATTTACAGGATACCTGATTGCATCAGAGACATAGATGCCAAACCAGGGATGAATTTCCGCTTTCCCATCCAATTATCCAAGCTGCACTTGAATTGGATTAGGGAGGAAATCTACTTCTACTTCACATGGATGGGAAGCCTGTTCCATAGACGGAGTAGTCTCTGGGATACATATTTATCTCTCCAGCAGGTCCTATTTATATCACAGGCAAGGTTTAAGACTTTAGAATGGGGAATTCTGTTACTGTTTGTTTTGTGGATATGTGGAAGGTCCATCAGAGTGGGGTCTGACTATGTCCTGTATGCCATGCATAGATCTCCTCTCAAAAGCCTGTAGGAGACAGAATACAGGGATAGGGCATTGAGGCAGTCTGCACAGGACATATTATTTATGCCCTGTATTCCTTTAGTGAGGAACCTCTGTGGATGCTCCAATTGTTGGATATGCTTGGTTAGATACACACCAAATGAGGCATTGTACTCAATGATAGGTCTGATGAATGCCAAATACAGTGGAATAATGACTTCCTTGGACTTAGATGCCATACCTTTGTTTATAAGTTACGTAACATACATTGATTTCCTCACCACTGTAGACATGTGATGATCAAAGGCTAGATTACTATCTATGTGTGTTCCTAATTCCCTGACTATTGGGTCATCTCTTAGGTTGGTGTTGTCAATATGATAGTTACTATGGATGGATGATTTCCCAAATGATACTGTTATGCATTTCTTAGCATTTAGTGTTAGTCCATGACTCTGACACCAGTTGTTTTTCTGTGTCAGCCCCTTCTGAAGAACATTTGTTTCAGTGTGAAATTCAATGACAGCTCCTAGTTTGCAATCATCAGCAAATGTAGTCAACTAGAGACCACTAAGATTGGCCTTGACTTTTGAGAAGTAAATCCCAAAAAGGAGTGGTCCAAGGACTGATCCCTGTGGGACTCCACTTGTGACTGGCCTCTTTGTAGAGGTGGACTCTCCAATTCTAACTTCCAGGGTCCTGTCTGTGAGACAGTTTGCTGTCCACTGGGTGACATAAGGGTTTGTACCTAACCTCTTGCGTTTGTCAAAAATACCCAAGTAGGGTATTGTGTCAAATGCCTTGGCCAGGTCAAGGTAGGCAGTGTGAATAATTTTGCCCTCATCCATTGCTATGTTGACCTTCTCAATGAAGCCCACCAAGCTGAGTAGGAATTATCTGCCCTTTACAAAACCAAAGTGGGTTAGGTCCAGTGTCTGGAGGTTTACTATATCTCTGTTGATCATCTCCATGTTTATTCTTTCCATGGCTTTACATATAAGACTAGTGAGACTTATGGGTCTGTAGTTTCCAGGGTCTGTAGACGGCCCACCTTTGTGCAGTGGGGTGATTGTTGCCTTTCTCCATTCATGAGGCACAACGCCTGTTTGGAGGCTACAGTTAAACAGTAATTTCAGAGGCCCTGATAGGTCATGTTTCATGCTATTTAGAAGACATCCTGGGATAGTGTCTGGGCCCATTGATGCAGTGTTCTTGGTCTTAGCGGGAGCATTAAGGGCCTGTTCCCTAGTGATAGTAGGAGGAGTTATATTTGATGATATTTCCCAAGGGAAGGTTGAGGGGGAGAGAGGAGTTAAGTTGGAGCTGAATTTATCAGGCAGGAGGTTTGTTATATCTTCTGGCTCGGTATAGGTGGCACCATTTCAGTGAACTCTGCACACAATCGTGTATTGCCTTTGAAGTTGTGGACATAGCTAAATAATGCTTTGTGGTTGTCCTTGGCCTGGGATGCCAAACTTACCTCAAATTTGGCTTTGGTAGACTTTATTTGTCCTCGGAGTTGTTTGTTTAGTTTAATGAGAGTGCTTTTATCCTGTTGTGTGCATCATCTCCTAATTGCATTTTTATGCAATGAATACAGCTGTATTATTAAGACAGATTTATTTAGGGAACTACAATGCTGCTTAACACTTTATTGGTATTGCTGATAATCCTCTGTGAGATCTACACACACTATCTGCTCAGGAAGTGGGCTACCTCAGTCATATAACTTTTCTTTCTGGAGTGGAAAAAAAAATCTGAGAATTATGTGACTTTATATTGGCTTGGTAGTCATCTTTGACCAATATTATTACTTGAAAAATAAACAATTTACAGGACGTTCCTTCTTTAGAGTAGAGCTATTACAGTTTTACACTTGACCACAGTGAAAGTAGAACACATATGCAATGAATACAGACATATTATTAAAACAGATTTATTTAGGAAACCACAATGCTGCTTAACACTTTATTGGTATTGCTGATAATTCTCTGTGAAATCTACACACACACTACATACTCATACAGTGAGCTACCTTAGCCATATACCTTTTGTTCCTGGAATGAAAGAAAATGAGAGCATTATATGACTTACATTGGCCTGGAGACAACCTTGAGACATGCTATTAGTTTAGAAAAACATTTTATAGGACATTCCTTTTGCATTTTAGAGCTACTACAGTTTTACACTTGACTATAGTGACAGTACAACATACATGCAATGAATATAGCTGTGCTGCAAATATTAAGACAGGTTTATTTAGAAAACCACAATGCTGCTTAACACTTTATTGGTATTGCTCTTATTTCCCTTGTTTATTGCGATACAGTCGTTATTTTTCATTTAGTGCACTACAGTTCTAATTGCCCATTTATTGCACTACATCTCTAATTGCCCAGTTATTGCACTACAGTTTTTAATGTTTATTCTTTATTGCAGTACATTTTTTTATTCTGTATTGCTTATTGCACTAGAGGTAGCTTAATATATCCGTACTTACCACACGTACGGCACAACCTGGCCAGGCGTACGACATGGGACTGAATATTGAAAGTCCTCTCAGCTGCAGCTGTTGGGAGAGAAGCACACCATTATGAATACCAGTTTTGCACACATTCAGTTTGCATTTAGGTAAAACAGTGGGAAAAAAATACTTACATATTTGTGGGGCATGGCCAGCCCTAGCCTGTTTGACCCAGGTGACCAACGTTCCCCTCTTTCTCTGCTTCTGGTCATAACAATTATGCTCACCAGAGCAGGGGGTACCAGTAGCAGTGGTAAGATCCCTGGCCAGCTATTCCCAGGCCTCACCCTTACACTCTGAGCCCTGGTAACAGCCCTGCAGCAGCCTAGGTTCATAATCCTATATGAGGAGCCCAACGCAATCCCTAGACTCCTGCACTCTCCATCTCTGCATCCAAAAGCATGCACCTGCTCCAGCATTGCCTGGCATATCAGCAGAAAAGCAGACTCTAACAAATGATGCAGAATTCCAGCCTATTGGCCTTAATATAGGTTGTTTCCCTGCCCTTATACATCATTTAGCAGCATTCAAAAAAATCAGTGTGGTGCTAAGCACCACACAAACCAGCTAAGCAAAGCTGAGCAGTGCAAAAACTTGCAGAACAGTGGTTTTAGCGAAGCTTAGCAATGCCCAAACAATATTAACTGTTAACCACATTTAAACAATGCTTAGCATCACGCAGTTCTCCCAAATGTAAACATGTTGATTTTAATTTAAAAGACATTTTACATTGCATTCAACAAATGATATGTGTGCTAGGGACTCGAACCAGGGAAATAAAGAACTTGAGATTGTCACTTTACCCAGTTAGCTACTTGGATAGGATATAAGTAGCATACCTTCACATGCATTACTAAACAATTGTGATGAGCCATGCAAATGGGCTTAAACGGGCATACACATATGCAGAAATAAATAATTACTTCTGGTTTCTATTTTTAGATATCTGCAAGATGTCTACTGTGTATATGTAAGTGCAGCTTTGCATTGCTGCAATCCACGCAGTGGAACGCAAACAGACATTAAAAAAACTGTTATCATGATTAATTACATCCGGTTTTCATTTTTAGATGTCTAGCAGGTGTCAGCCATCTATGCATAAGAACTGTTTGGCATTGCTGTGCTCCGTGCAGTGCAAACAGACATTTAAAAAAAAATTAAAAAAATAACAAAAACACAATTTATAAATTTAAAACACAAGCTATTAATACACAGTACATTTCAACAGTAGCATCGAACATTGCAGGGAGCCTCACCATATGCATAACATCTGAAAGCAAGGAAACCAAAGAACAAGGCAGAAGCCCTCACAGTCCTAAACGCAATTTATTAAAACAGAAAATCACAGCGTTTTCGCCACACACATATGGTGGCTTCTTCAGAGGATACAAAGGCAACCAAACACAAGCAGTTAAATACTGAAAGTTAATTGAAGTCAACTACTATCAATTAACCACAAATTATGCAAGTTATGTAGTTAAAAGACTTGGGTTTGACTTGGGTTTGACTGTGTCAAAATATTGTGTCTTTTTGTATTGTCACAGTCTTTTAACTACATCAACAGTTTAGCATGTATTTAAACTATGCCTGAGGCTTTTTGCATTTTACTTCTTCAGTTTAATGCAGGCATCTTGTTGCATAATTTGTGGTTAATTGATAGTAGTTGACTTCAATTAACTTTCAGTATTTAACTGCTTGTGTTTGGTTGCCTTTGTATCCTCTGAAGAAGCCACCATATGTGTGTGGCGAAAACGCTGTGATTTTCTGTTTTAATAAATTGCGTTTAGGACTGTGAGGGCTTCTGCCTTGTTCTTTGGTTTCCTTGCTTTCAGACGTTTGTGGATTTTTTCAAGTGTTTACCATATGCATAACATCTGACCAGCTTCTACACTTCTGCCTCCACAGATTCAATATCCCTGTTACTATGCTGTTCCTTGGCAGCATACCATGATTAATATGCATGTTGCGCTGCCGAGGGGGAACCTGGCCGTATATATGCGTTTATTCTGTGTAGGCTCTACATGGAGCCTACATGGATTTTATTAAATCCTGAGGCTAGTATATGTGTGATATTTTTCTTTTCCATATTAATTATAAAATCAGTGCAGAATGACTGTGTAATTGTCTTTCGTACAAAAAAAGAAATCAATCTGCTAACTGAATGTAAATGTTATAAAAAAACCCAGTATCTATTGTGATATCTTTCTATGTTACCAATAACAAATCTATGTATAGTAGATGAAAAACTATGAAATTGTTGTACCTACGGATTACTTTATACACTTTCTAAAAAATCTGTTAAACATAATCAAAGTAAACTGTATTCCTGTATGTGGAGCTTTTCACCCCGGGCCTCCACTGAAAGTGAGCTACTAGCCCAGCTGGACCTCTCCAGTAAACACATGTCAAATAAATAAAATAAATAAATAAAATATTGCAGCCACCACAACTTTCTTCCAGGATGTTGGTGCTTCCCCTCCTTTTAAAATACTGTTAAACAAAACCTTCCAGATCTTTATCACTTTCTTCCCTCCTAGCTTCCAGACATACACAGGAATGCCATCTATACCTGAAGACTTCCCTGCAGATTGATTATATGTCACCATTTTTATCTCATCTCTTCCTACCTGAACTGTTAATTGTTGAACCTCATCTACCTCTGTCCTTGGCATACTTAAGTTTTCCAAAAATATTACCATAAATATTTACATCTGTGGTATTTGTTGATTTCCACGTTTTTTTTTATTTTAAGCAAATTTTCTCTATAATGCCTTCCTTCAGCAAAATACAAATTGTCAGATATTCAAACCTAATAAATTTGGGTCTATATCATGTAGTCAAAGTATGACAACTTTGAATGTGATATGGTTGAAACATAAGTTCGAAGTTGTCATACTTCAATTGTAAAAAAAAATAAATAAATAAAAACAAAAAGAATGTACCTGAAGGTTGTAAGCAGCAAGCCCCTCTGCACCCCCCACATGGAAGGTTGCTCCCCCCACACCCCCCGCTCTTTAAATATACCAACTCTGAGGTTGCCCTACAGGGCAGTAAAGGAAATTTTCCCTGTACTGCACTGTAGCGTGACCGGTGGGTATGAGGGGTGTAGGGGGGGACTTGCTCCCCTGCATACAACCTTTAATTTTGTTTTCCCTTTTTTTATTTTTGTACACATAGTTGAAGTTCTCTAACTTCAGACATATGTGTTCATACATATGGTAGTTGAAGTTAAAAAACTTTGACTATGTGATATAGACACATAAATTCTTATCCAGCCTTCATTAAGGTGACACTGCTTTATGCTAGAAGTCTGAACAGTAAGTTGCCTGATTTGGAGACATCCCTGATTACTGAGAACATTTACATATGTGTTGTTAGGAAAACATTGCTTCAGAGTTCTGAAAGAACTCCCAGTATTACAAGGTAGAGTGCCTATGAGTCTTTCTTTCAGTCCATTTATTTATTTTATTTTATTTTATTTTACATTTGTTGACTGGGATAGTCTGACTGGATATATGTCCATTTTCAGCAGAGGCCCAGGGAGAAAAGCTCCTCACAGATGAAGACAAGACATACAAGTACAAGTGAGACTGGTACACATTTATGTGTTATACATTATCAGTTAGAAACAGTCAAGATAAAACTTTTCATTTATATATATATAAATATATATATATATATATATATATATATATATATATATATATATATATATATATATATATATATATATATATATATATATATATATATATATATATATATATATAGATATATATATATATATAGATATATATATATATATATATGTGTGTGTATTTATGTATATATATATATATATATATATACATAAATACACACACATATATATATATATATATATCTATATACATATATATATATATATGTGTGTGTGTGTGTATATATATATATATATATATATATATATATAAAATACACTTCCAGGTTTAGTACACGCATTAAACAATTTCTTATTCTATATGTATCAGTTCTTGGATCTTTACAGCTTATATACAAGGAGAATAACTAATCCTTATTTATTCAGTGGGCTTCTTTAGTGATTTTTGGCTAGACCCTGAGGAGGAAGGGTGCACCAAGAAAGGGAGAGAGATTAGTCCGGGATGGAGCAAGTACAAAGCCAGCGATTTTTGAGGTATTGAATAAGATTCTTTTTGAATAGGGCTGAAGTGGGTTCTGAGGTTAGGTCTGCAGGAAGAGAATTCCATGTTTTACCAACAGCGTTGGTAAACAGAGAGTCCCCAGCTGAGCTGTTAGCCTTAAGTGTGAGAGTTGACGTTTTGTTGGATGATCGGAGAGTGTTGAGGTTCTGGTAGGAGGTGATGAGACTTTTAAGATCAGGTGTGTGTTCTGGCTTGTAAAGGATCTTGAGGCTGTAACTAGCTGGTTGACCAGGATTTGATTAAGTAACTCAAGCCATCCTAGTAGTTTTAGGTTAAGGCAATGATGAGTTATATGGGCAGAGGCAGTAGCAAATTTGCCAATGTGATTATAGCAGACCTTTATTGGTGTGTTGAAATAAAATCTTCATTCACTCAGATATGAACTCATGCCAAATGCTTCAAGATTCTGAAGTTGAGCTAGCTGACAATTTTGTTGCACTTAATAAAGTGTTTTGCCACATCATTAATAACTGTAGACCCCCTTCATTGTAACCTTGTAACCTGAGGACAATAGTAGGTACCTTGGCAAACTGAATTCCATATCTGTTATTCCAGTTACACTGATTCTAGGTGCCTTCAGGTATCCATCCTTAATCTGGATGTCTTACACAAATAACATTAGACACACAGGATTTCTTTAATGCCAACTCCATAAATCAAGTTGCCTACGTTTATTTAAGAAAGAGGAAAATATGCTTTAATTTGACCTTTTGAATAACAGCTTTGCCTGCACAGCTACTAACATTATCTCCTGTTTGAGCAAATTTACTACCATTGTGGTCATAAGTTTAATTGCATTTAAGGGCTACTTCATACTCAAACTTACATTCCGATTTGATCACCTCAAGAGTTTCTAAAGTACTTTGTCCTCTGCTGACCCAGTCTCTAAAGCCACCACATTTACCCTTGATTTTTACAGCCATCTATTTGGTAACCATAAGGCATAATTTTAGTGGAAAAGCAGAGAAAATCTTTTTGTGGAACTCTCAGCTAAGCAGACTTTATTATAGGATGAGAGAGTTATATTGTGGAAATAAAATGTTTTCCACCATCACTCAGTAGGAAGAGTACAAGCAGGTCTGGCTGATTTTAAATGCTTCGTTAAGAAGTATAAGGCTAGATGTAAACTCAAGGGGCTAACTCCACAAAGAATAATTACAACAATGTTACAAATATTAGATGTAACTCTCCATCCTCATCAAAATCAAAGTGAATGGCAGCACTTATTCTAACACTGTGCCTTACAAATGTCCTGGCTAACAAAGTTAGGTAAAATGTTACCCTCCTTCACACCCCAGTGTTCCCTCCCTTCACTCTTATACTTTCTAATCTCAGCCTCTCCATAGCTTGTATGACTGAGCTCTGGAGAACGAATGTTGTAGTGCCACTCTCTCACACACACACACACACACACACACACACACACACACACACACACACACACACACACACACACACACACACACACACACACACTCAGACACGCACAAACACACACACACACACACACACACACACACACACACACACACACACACACACACACACACACACACACACACACACACAGAGCCAAATACACACAATGTTAAACAGAGTTAACTGACTATTGTCTACCAGCCTTCACAGAACACAGCTCTTAAAGCATTTATTATTCAGACTGTATCTTTGTAAGGAGCAGCATAATCTTGGTGATATTTGTATAATTTTTGAAAAGTACCTATATAAAAGAACTAAGGCACATAAAAATAAGTAATGATGATAAGCAAACAAATAAATAAATATTGAAAAAGATTCTACAAAGAATACTGCCACTACTTATCACTATCCAGCGCACCAACATTTAGACTATATCCTTTAGCTGAGGATCACAAGCAATCAGAATGCTTTCTCCTCTTTAGGAAGTCCAGTGATCCACTGGGGACTCCCCCTCTCTTCAGTTCTATTTTGATATTTTTCTTTAATATGCATTAAGAGCTTTAATTGCAATCAATGACATTAACGCTGTTTAAGATTAATGAAACTGTCTGGTTCTGTGGCCAAAAGGACTAAGAGCCATTTTGTCTGACAAAGCTATAATGCTTTTTGAGGGTTTGAACCCTGATATAGGTAGAGGTTTTGGATGTGTACTACCAATAGGTTGTTTTTTTACAGTGTCACTCTGTGTCCCATACTATCAACTTTCTATTGTCTTAAGTGGGAGGATAGCTTAATGATTAATGTGTTTACCTAACAGACATAAGGTACAGGGTTTGATTCTCCAGTGGGGTGACTGGACAGGCTTAAAACAATCCACAAAGGTGTTTAGCCTAGTACTAACCTATGAACATAGCTTTCGTGCAATCTTCAACAAGAAATCCTGTGCAAATTATACTGTTCAAAGCAGAAGTTACATCTAGAGTCCCAATTAGTTTATCTTTTTGTGTAATGTGCATATCTGGCAAATAAATAACCACTTACATGAACTGTGGGACTGTGGCAATGTCCAGGATGGAAAACTTGAATATGCGTAATGTTCTAAAGCATTTATTTACTCAATTTCATTAAAATGTCTACACTCTCCACCTGGGTTTGATTAGAGACAGAGAAGCAAGGAACGAAAGGACATGCTCTTATCCAATGGGAGGATGCTCATGACATGCTACCTATGGTCAAAGATGATAGCTGGAACAGAACTGAATCCTATGCATGTATGACAAAGTGCAAGGCCCAAAAATAACACTGATGAAGGCTTTATGCTAAAACCGGTATGCTTTGTCATCCTTTGGGTGTCAGTATTTTTGTATATTAATTTATGGGTATTCATGCCCACTAAAACTTTTTTATATTAAAGGTTTTTGGTGGAACTCAGTGCTGGCCTGTTTGTTTTTTTGATTTACAAAGATGATAGTTGCCCATGGATTTCAACATTATGGGTGGCAAAAGGGAAGTGGGTAGATCTAAACAAAAGCCCACTAGATACCATCAGGAACCACAACTATTCGAAGCAGAAAAAAAAAAAGGAGTATGATTAGGGAGTGTTGGAGAGTACCTGGGTGACGAGATGTGGACATTGGGTACTGTGGCTGGTCCTGCAACAATATGGTTCTAGGGGACCAAAAAAAAAAAAAAAGAAGACGTCTATATTTTTTACTCAAGAGATACTGCACACAGCACAAATTAAGTTATTTATTGCATTTATCTTTACGTAAATAGTTGAGTGTTTAATGTTGTATATTTCTATCAAGTGTTAAATAATTTGTCTGAAAAATAATATTTTTTGAAACTGATTGTAAAATTAAACTATTTTATGTAAGTTTTATACTCAGAAAAAATATAAGCAAACATCATATGTTATGCTGTAATGATTGCTATATGAACTATAGATCAAGAGAGTAATGTGAAATGTAGCTTGTGAAGTAAATACCTTGCAGTGCTGTTTGTCCTATATGTACAAAATGTGGTTTTGCAATTTTGCGATGTTGTGCTATCTAAATGCAGACACAGTTAAAATATTCACCAAAGTTTAACAATATTAAGTTTATATTCAGTTTTCTCATTGCTGACAATCGTGTGTCAAAGAGACTACTTTTTCTCTAGCCATCCACTTAATTGTGAGTGTTAAGTAAACTTTTCACCAGTAGCAATTACCTCCTGCTGTTGTTCAGTAAATATTGCTTATGTAAGAACACCAAGTAAAAGTTAACGAGCTGCTTCACCAAGATGTTCATAAGGTTGATACTTCATGTACTTACCAGGTGGCAGTTCTGCTTCTTATCAGCCACACACTTTAACTTTGGTCAAGTCAAAAAATGTGCTGTGCAGCTTCAGTGTACTTTGCCACTAAAAGAGCAGCTGCAGTGTGCTGTGACACTAACAGAGCAGCTGCAGTATGCTGTTGTGTGTGTGTGTGTGTGTGTGTGTGTGTGTGTGTGTGTGTGTGTGTGTGTGTGTGTGCATGTGATATATATATATATATATATATATATATATATATATATATATATGTTTATATAAATAATAGGCAATGGGCTTTTTATTTAACAATGTCTCTTTCTCTCACTCATTCTTTTTTTCATTGACAAAGATAATTTCATAAATCCTGACAGTCCTAAAGGTCATGTCCTACAGTATGACATATTGGAACATGCAATCACTTAAATATATTACATGTGCTAAAATGAGTTTTCTCTTCAGTGATGAGTCCCACATGCAGAAGCCACATGACAGAGCTGCCACTGGCCAGTTAGGCTGTGTTACCGGGATGGACCATCCAGTGCCTGTGAAAATAAACAAACCTGGATGTCTGCAGCTGAAGCATTCACCTTGTTTCCTCTCCATCACCTCTGCATCAAGAGTTACTTTTTAACCACTTTATTGAAGTGCATTATCTGCAGACACCAATGATGTGTATGCCACAGGCAAATTATTGCATTACTTTCTTTCACCTTGCCTGTTATTTAATTCACCAGTTTGTTCTTGTCTATTAGTAACTTGTTTGGCTCTTAACTTCTTAACTTGTAATATTTAATTCCATGTTTTAGTATCACCATAAATTCAGGTGTCTTTCTTGTCTTTCTTTTTTTCTGTAAGTGACCAGACCAGGTGTGTGCACAGACATTTATTTCCACAGTTAAAGCAAATGGAAAGAGAAAGTTAGTTTAAATCCATAAATAAATACAATATAAATATACAATATATAAAATAACATATAGTAATTCAAATTGAATTGGAAAATCAGTACCATCAATGATGTGAAAATACTTTATAATTTAGCTGCTCTGAGCTTAAGGAGGGGTAAAATGGAGATCGAGTCATTTAACCCTGGGAATCTATTGGCTTCCAATGTCATTTGCCAAAAAGTTTCCCTAAACTCTAATTTAATTTCCCAGGGACCACCTCTTACTTCCTTTGGGACCATTTCAATAACAAAGAAAAAGAACCGGGCATTGTTACATTCAAGTGTGTCTATATAGGGCGTTGGTACTATTTTTCTTTTAACATCATTTAAATGTTCATAAATTCTGCGCTTCAAATGTCTCTCAGTTTTGCCTACATAAAAAGCTTCACAAGATCTACATGTAACCACATATATTAGACCTTGTGAATTGCAGTAGGAATAATTGTTAACAATTATCCTATTCCTAGTCTCTATGCACAATTCTTCGCCCTGTAATATATGTTTACACTGATTACATGCCCCACATTTAAAAGTACCTCTTCTTTTATGTGTGAACACTTATGAATTAGCTGCATATTCCTGTAAATTTTTGATGTCCCGACCTTTCTTAAACACCACCTTAAGGGGCTTATTTTTAAACGCTTCCAAATCCGTAAGTTCTGAGAATTTTTTCCATTCCCTTTCCAATATGGATTTAACCTGGTATGCAGTCCCACTAAAATTAGTAACAAAAGCCCTACTAAAATCTTTTTGCACGTTATGTATTTCTGTTGTATGTGTAAATAAACCTGTACCCAAAACTGGAGTATATTTATCCTTTCTCCCTTGTATGACCTCTGTTTGTATACTATCTACAAGTTCTATTGGGTAACCCCTGACCTTAAACATACTTTGTAGGACCATACATTCCTTCTGAAAATCTTCGTCACAGGATGTCATATGACTTACATGGTCATATTGTCCCTTAATAATGCTTTTTTTCTGAAATGTTGGGTGTGCACTGCCATAACTGATATAAGTATTTGAAAATGCAGGTTTCCTGTAGACGACTGATTTAAATCCATTTCCAATATTATATATTGTCACATCCTAATAATTACATTGTCCTATTGTCACAGTGTGTAAACTGTAGGAAATTTGTAGTTTTACATAAATAATTCATAAATTCTTCTAGTTTGTTCATATCTGCTGTCCAAAATTTGCATATATCATCCAGGTATCTGGTATATAAATTCCAACATTGTGCATAAGGACATATATGTATACATTTATATTCCGAAACTGACAGAATATTATCGACATAGGTGGGGGCACAACTGGCCTCCATAGCTACCCCTTGTTCCTGCTGATAAAATTCCCCCTCAAAAAATAGAAAATTGTTTCTTAACACAAGTTCCACTAGTTCCAAACAAAGAAAAATGTCATTTTCAGAAATATTAACCTGCTTTCTTAATGCTTCCTCAAGCCACAATAATCCTATGTCATGTGGAATAACTGAAAATATATCCACAATATCAATACACAAAAATACTAAACCATCCACACTATATTCAGGCTGTATTCTCCCAAGAAAATCACAGGAATCTTTAAGGATATGTGGACACCCCCCCCCATATACCCTTTAATTTCCAACACAGAAATTTTTCTATAGGTGCTATCTTAGAGCCTTCTGAGGCTACAACAGGTCTAAATGGGGGGTCATCCACACCCTTATGTACCTTGGGTATACTGAGTATTGAAGGAACCCTGGGTGAATTATTTTGTAAATATGAGTATGTCTGAAAATCAATTACCCCTTGGTCAAATAAGTCCTTTAATGCTAAATCAATTTTCATATAGGCTATATTAATTTAATTAATGGACACCTGGCTGTATTTATCTACACTGTGTAATAGGGAAAGCATTTTGCCCTCATATACAATTTTATCCATGAGGACAATGCCCCCTCCCTTATCAGATTCCATTACACGTACTTGGGAATTAGAACATAACGGATTCAATAGGGTATCCTTTTTCTTAGTCAAATTCCTTCTAGTGCATATTTTCTCTTGATTTTTATATAAGTTTCTAATTTCATTTTCCAATACAATTTCCAGGTTTTTTAACTGTGGGTGTAATTGCTGGTAAAACACACTACTCTTCCTAGGTAACCCAACATTAGGGATTATTGTAGCATTTCCGTTAAAAAATTGTTGCAAATTAATTTTTTCTGATAAACAACTTGACATCGATAATAGTTTGTGATAAATTACCCTTTTTCATGGGTATATGTTAAAACCCCTTCATAAACAAACTAAAAAATCCCTGTGTTACTTCTAAGGTGCTATAATTAAAAATATGGAAACTTTGCCAGCTTACGATGTGTGAGCTATTTTGAAAACCAACTTCATTGCATTACTACCTGTATATCCCCCTGTTGCCCCCTCCCCTGTGTTGGAGGGGGGCTTTGAAAAAATGGTTATTTTTATTATTTTTCTGTCTGAGTTTTCCTGACCTTTTTGGGGATGTATAACCATTGTCAATATTGTCCTACACTTCCAGTCCATTGGAATAAACTGATACGTTGTGATCCTGCCCTAGATGTTCTGATTCCTGTAAGACCTGTGTACAGGTTCTAATGAAGCAGGACTTAGATGTTGCTTACATTCTGCGGTATTTTTCTGCTTTTTAGCATTCTTGGTGCACAACATATTTGGTTTGAAGGAAATCTCGAAACACTTTATTCAGAAATTAGTTTCTGCTGGGCTTACATTACATTAGCCATCAACTTTTTAATGTTTTTAACATTGGAGAACCATAGATGGCATGGTGTTTCCAGCATGTTTATTGTGAGAAGTCATCTCCAAGCACACCAAACATACACTTGTTGATCTCTGCAAACCAAGACTAACTTCAACAAAGCAGCATAGTGCAAAACACAGATAACATCCTTATTTTGAATGTAGGCAAGCCCTCCCAACCCTTTTACTTAGATACCCTAAATCTGATCCTGCTCAACTGTTGGGAAGGGGCTGGAAGAGATCTCCTGTGGTTCTGAACACAGCCTAACAAACTGAAGTCTTGCAGTCCATTTATAGATAATAAGATTGAGTACAAGCATATATGGGGAAATGTGAAGTGGAGATAATTGTTGTCTAGTTGCT
>NC_056727.1:147385093-147417593 GCF_019279795.1 Protopterus annectens | reverse complement strand
GTGAGAGGAACATTTGTAGGAAATATCTTATTATATGACCAGCATATTGTAAAGTGCTATAAACTCTACTGCAATGCAACACGTATGGTCATCTTGTTTATGTCATTAACAGCAAAACATAATTTTGCACAAACCAGAAATGTAGAAATGTAAGCGTTACCCTGCTTTATATTAGATAGAATAAACTGTATTTAATGCAAATATATTGTATTTAAAAAATGAATTATATGAAAATATAGCAATTTAGATTTAAATGTTGTGATCTTGAAATTTAATTAATAAAGAAAGGGAGGAATGTTTAGTAGTAACCAAATTTTAGGTAGACAGCTGCACGAGTTCCTTAGCAGCTAAAGACTGCATATTTATCAATGGAAATCACACTAAAGGAGAGCTCCCTTTCTCTTCAGGTGCAGCAACCTTGGAGACAATTATATTAAGTATGGAGAACAGGTGGCACAGCCTCTTGCTTATGCATATGGGTGTTTTTGCTCCCATTAAAGCATGCATTTTCTGCCATTATTTAAATGCCATTTAACCCATTTATTTTTTCAGAAAGAGCATTTTATCGGTAAGTTTTGTTAATGTAATTCAGAAATTTATAAATCCAGACTTTGACATGTCATTATCCTAAGAATAAGAAACATTATAACATAGTAAACAAAGTAACTGGAAGTAAGCAGTCAAACAACATGCTGCACAAATGACCATTCCCACCATCACTAGTCCAATCTAAACACAAGGCTTCTTCAAACAATATGTTTTACTACATACTGAATCTACTATCGTCCCAGTCCTCACCTGTATACTACCCCAGTCTACTCTAAGTAGATTACCCCAAAGGAGGTTGCTGCCCTGCTTGAGTAATTGCCATCCAAGGCTCCAACAGGGTGCAGGTGGCCTTCATTGTTTGTTCATGTCACGGAACAGTGACATTATCTTGCACTAAATGATTTACATTTACAAGATCTGCCTAAGCAACTATTTCATGCCCACACACTGGAAATGTGCATTGTAAAACCTATCCCTAAAACACGTCCAGGGCCATAGATGTCAACCCAGTCTTCATCCTGTCAGCCTTAGGCACAATATGCAAACACTCATCTATAAACTGCTGATATGCACGCACACACACACACACACACACACACACACACACACACACACACACACACACACACACACACACACACACACACACACACACACAAAATCTTAAAACTTACAAAACAGTGTCACTCCTTCAGCATGTTTTCCAGCCAGGAGTAATTAATATGACTGTCATCTATACCTAAATGACAGTACTCTTATTAATAAGAACAAAAGCCTACACATATGTTGATTGATCTCTATAAAGCTTTTAACACAATCCTTTTAAAGACTCTTCTCTCTACAGACACAAGCAGCAGAACTGAATAATGCTTCACCTCCTTCCTTACTAATAGACAATTTAAAGTTAATTTAGGTCCTTCCTGCTCTCTTTCAACATTTTGCCCTCTGGAGTACACATTCTTTTTCACTCTTTGTTCATAAAATTATTGCTGACCCTCCACACATCCACATTATCTTTAATAATTGGACACCCTTTTTAGGGCCTTTGGGTAGCTGATAATTATTAGCTGCTGGTGGCAGTAATTACTACCATATCATCTGGGTAAAGGGGCACAGCTGGAGAATCTGTGTCAGCCTTTCCCAGGAGTGTCTGTGAAGTTTTATAAATACTTATCTCAACGTGTGTGTGCGTCAGCTACTTGGGCAGGGGCATGAAGCATTGGATGGACAGAGAGGGTACTGGAGGTTAGCTTGCCAGCTAGGCTGAGATCTGGACCCTATAGCTGTGCCAGTGGGGAGTCTTATTGGGGACCTGGAGAGCAAGGGAGCAACCAGCCCCAGACTGACTGTGATTTCTTTGTGCACTTAAGGGAAATTGTACTTTACTGTGTGTATTTGTTATCCTTTCCTCTTATCTGGTGGTAGTGGTGAGGATTGAGGCTCCTAGATTGCTGGGCCAGGGCGCGAGCATCACGGTATTAATCCCCTTGGATCTGCCACATCTGAATGTTTTTTTTTCATATGAATCTATTGCGTACATATTTGTATACTACTACCTTGGTACACAATAAACTTTGTTCTCTCTTCAACATACTGTTTTTCCCAGAATGAATCTGAAAATGGTCCATTAGGCTGGGTACTGCTTTTATCAAGAAATAAAATAAAATAAAATTAACAAATTACTTAATTAGAAATAGTGTGCTAAGTATACGCTAAAATATGTGCATGCTGATGGACTGAACAACTAAATGTAATGCATCCAGTGAACCTCACCATCAAACCTGCATTAATTAAAGAAAATATACTTTTCACTAAAAACTATCAAACCATTCATAGTAAATTATATTGTCTAACACATCTACTTACCTACAGCATAACACAAAAATAATGCAACTACATTAAAATCTTATCAAAATCTGTATGGTTTATACCAGACACTAGATAACATGAAAACAAAAAGGTATGCAGCTCAGAGTAGCAAGCAGATCATTCCTCACTAGAGTCATGTTACCCAGTATGGTCATTCCCGGATGACTGGCACCAAGATATTGGGTATCTCTATCACCATCTGCATTAAAATGCTATCCACTGCATTCACTCAACACAAGTTGCCAGAATAGAGTAGCACATAAAATTCTTACTGCCATATTAGCAGCAGAATTTGTGGAAATCACCTTTGCATTATAAATAATATATGGTTTACAGGCTGCACCCACAAATGAGAATAGATTAATTTTGTGTATTACAAGACAATTCTTATAATGCTTGAGGAAAATATAATATACTAAGCTATGTATAAATGATGCATGTTGACAACATGCAGTTTTCAAAACACAAAACATGAGCCTTGCCCAGTATTTGTACAACACCTATTACACAGACATGCACATACATATTTCCAGCTGGCAGTGTGGCCGTAGTTATAAGTACAGCCCTATCATCTGCATGTAACTGTATCTATGAGGCATACATGGTATATTTTGTCACATGGCACTGTGCCATGTTACTCACTACACACCACAGACAAAATCTCCTTTGTAGATTCTTGAGGAATGCTAGCAGCTGAAGTATGTCCAAGGGTGTGAAGTCTGTCCCTGCATTGTACAGCACCATGCCTAATCTCATGCACATGATGCAGTTAGTTAATTAGCTTGAGTACTGCAGACCACAGGAGGCATGCTCCTGCATACTTAGCAAAACTACTAGTCACCAGCATGAGTACAGCATATGAAAGCTAAGTCAGGTAGAACAGCTCAGAGTTACTATGGAAGTATGGACTATATACGCTTGACTAGACTTTGTGACTTAAATATCCTTTCTGTTCTATTTGATCAATGCAAGTACCCAGAAAAAAATTCACACCTGCAAAATTATTGAAAATTTCTGTATTCCAGACAATGTTGATAAAGTGCAGATTCTGTCTCGTTTCAATTTACAGACCGTGTGGTATATTGGGCAACAAGCACCATTCAGCGCTCATTGTTTCTGTAGCAGTTATGGGTTTACGGCCTCAGGTCACTAGTTGAGGTCCCAAACCTCCATAGAGGCTGTATCACACACACACACACACACACACACACACACACACACACACACACACACACACACACACACACACACACACACACACACACACACACAAAACTAGGTCCAATTTAGAGTGTCCAATTCACCTACTGCATGCCTTTGGAATGGAGGGTGCACCACACACACATCCACGCACACACGCACTCACACCAAGCGCCAATTTAGAGTGTCCAGTCCACCTACTTCATGTCTTTGGAATGTGGGAGGAAACTGGAGCACCCCGAGGAAACCTATGTAAATGCAGGGAAGACATGCAGACTCCTCACAGAAGGCATCCCAGATAAGAACCGAACTGGAGAATCTCTTGCTGTTAGGTGACAAAACTATCCACTACTCCACTGTGCTGCCCAAACTGCAGATTACTGCATCATTATTTCTTAACAGTGCAGATTGGGAGGGCAGTATAGAGGTGCACTGTACATCTGATTTTATCTCTTTCTCAGTTGTATGCCTGGATCATTTCCCAGTATCTCACACAGGCTATGGAATCCCTGTTATCATAGACTGAGGCACTGGAACACTCTTCTAAAACAGCAACCATGGAAATGCTGACTTTATCAGAACGATAAAAAATGATAATGCATCTCTGGTTACAGTACCACTGACTGATATACCAATAGCCTCAGTCATTTGTGTTTTTCCTTGTGCTTGCATAAAGTCCTCAGTTTGTGATACTCTTTAAGTTCATAGGTTCATGGGTGTTTACTAGGTCAATAACCACAAGGGCATTTTTAAGCCTAGCCATGCATCACAGATCTCTGACAAGTTCTCAAACCCTTGATAAGTGTAATCAGGGACTTGGCAGATGAAACATTTAAAAGCAGGGGCCTTGGACATGATCATTTACAGGCTGCCAGTGTCCATTAGAGACATAGGTGCCAAACCAGGGGCGAATTTCCAGTTCCCAATCCAATTGCCCAAGTTACACTTGAATTTGGTTTAGGAGGAACTCTGCTTCACATGGATGGGGAGCCTGTTCCAGAGATGGGGTAGTATCTGGGATACATTCTTGTCTCTCCAGCAGGTCCTATTTACATCATAGGCAAGGTTTAAGACTTTAAAATGGATAATTCTTGTGCTGGTACTTTTGTGGATATGCAGGAGGTCCATAAAGGTGGGGTCTGACAATGTCTTGTATGCCAGGCATAGGTCACCCCTCAATAGCTTGTAGGAGACAAAATTAAAGGATAGGGTCTTGATGTGGTCTGCATAGGAAATATTACTTATGCCCTGTATTCTTTTAGTGAGGAACTACTGTGGACATTCCAGTTTTTGGATATGCCTGGTTAGGTACAAATAAAAAAGGAGGCATTGTAGTCAATGACTGGCCTGATGAATGCCAAATACAGTGGAACAATACCTTCCTTGGACCTAGATGCCATACTTTTGTTTATAAGTTGAACAACATAGAATTATTTCCTCACTACTGCAAACATGTGATGGTGAAAGTCTATATTACTGTCTATGTGTATCCCTAAGTCCCTAACTACTGGGTCAACTCTTAGTGGTGTTTAGTTAATATGCTAGTTATCAGGAGTATATGACTTCCCAAAGGATGCTATTATGTTAAACTTCTCTAACTCTTAATATGCTTCATTTTAATTACTCCTTGACCACATTATGATCAGAATTCTCTTCCTTCACTCTCAGGTACTGATGGCATCATGCTATATTGCAGATAAAAGAGTGATCATGTCAATATAGATCACAGAATATATGTAGCACACAGCTCCAGCTGGATCAGCAAATCTACAGTATTGACTATACACAGAAAAGTACATAATAGTATGCAAACCTGAAAATGCTTGCACTTTGTGTTTGTCATACTATATTTGTGCACTTTGTGTTTGTCATACTATATCCATGCACCTTGTGCATGTCATACTATATCCATGCACTTTGTGCTTGTCATACAATATCCATGCACTTTGTGCTTGTCATGCTATATCCATGTACCTTGTGCATGTCATACTATATCCATGCACTTTGTGCTTGTCATACTATATCTATGCACTTTGTGCTTGTCATACTATATCCATGCACCTTGTGCATGTCATACTATAGCCATGCACTTTGTGCTTGTCATAATATATCCATGCACTTTGTGCTTGTCATACTATATCCATGCACCTTGTGCATGTCATACTATAGCCATGCACTTTGTGCTTGTCATACTATATCCATGCACTTTGTGCTTGTCATACTATATCCATGCACATTGTGCGTGTCATACTATATCCATGCACTTTGTGCTTGCCATACTATATCCATGCACTTTGTGCTTGTCATACTATATCCATGCACTTTGTGCTTGTTATACTATTTCCATGCACTATGTGCTTGTCATACTATATCCATGCACCTTGTACGTGTCATACTATATCCATGCACTTTGTGCTTGTCATACTATATCCATGCACTTTGTGCTTGCCATACTATATCCATGCACTTTGTGCTTGTCATACTATATCCATGCACTTTGTGCGTGTCATACTATATCCATGCACTTTGTGCGTGTCGTACTATATCCATGCATTATGCGCTTGCCATACTATATCCATGCACTATATGCTTGTCATACTATAAACATGTACGATGCTGTTGTCATACTATATTCATGCACTATGCTCTTGTCATACTATATCCATGCAGTTTGCAGATGACTGCAAACTAGGAGCCATAGTCAAGTCTCCAAATGATGTGGACATCCTATAGAAGGGCCTTGCTGAGACAGATGCCTGGTGTCAGAGCCATGGCCTTAATCTCAATGCCAAAAAGTGCAGTGTCATCCCCTTTGGTAAAAACTCTGAACCCATGAACTACCACACAGGCAACAATCTACTTAACACTGAATGCATGATAAGAGACCTTGGGACCCAGGTGGACAGTAGTCTCTCCTTTGATAGTCACATCGCCACAGTAGTCAGGAAGTCCTTCTACGTGGCACAGCTCATCATAAAAGGGTTCTCATACAGGAAAAAAGAAGTCATTGTTCCCCTCTACTCGACACTCATTAGACCTATTATAGAATACAACGCCCCTTTTGTAATGTACCTCACAAGACATCTGCAGCAGCTGGAAAGGCCACAGAAGTACCTCACAAAGAGGATTACTGGCCTCAAACAAATGCCCTGCACTGACCACCTCAAAAAACTCCAGCTTTACTCCATAGCAGATCGCCTACTCCAAGGTGATCTCTGCCTAACATATAAAGCTATGTCAAACCCAGATCCGTTGGACATGCTACACCTAAAGAAATCCCAATCCCTCTGACCTACATGCTCTAGGGACCTAAACCTTGTCACCACAATAAAAAGGACATGCTGGAGGGATAGATTCCTGTCCCAGAAACTTCCCATAGTCTGGAACAGGCTACCCATCTATGTCAAGCAAAGTTCTTCATGAGCACTCTTCAAGAAAAATCTTGATGAGTGGATAGGAAATAGGAAATACACCCCGGGGATCACTTCTGTGTCTCTGCTCGACAGTGACAAAGGAAAATAACTTCTTGGGTGGTGTAAGCCAGGGAACCTTGTTGGATAGGCTTACGTAGGCCCTTGAGCGGATAGCCTAGTACCTACCTATGAACCTATGAACCTACGCACTATGCTGTTGCCATACTATATCCATGCACTATGTGCTTGTCATACTATATCCATGCACTTTGTGCTTGCCATACTATATCCATGCACTATGTGCTTGTCATACTATATCCATGCACTATGCTCTTGTCATACTATATCCATGCACTGTGTGCTTGTCATACTATATCTATGCACTATGTGTTTGTCATACTATATCCATGCACAATGCTCTTGTCATACTATATCCATGCACTATGTACTTGTCATACTATATCCATGCACGATGCTCTTGTCATACTATATCCATGCACTTTGTGCTTGTCATACTATATCCATGCACTTTCTGCTTGCCACACTGTATCCATGCACTATGCTCTTGTCATACTATGTCCATGTACTATGCTGCTGTCATACTATATCCATGCACTATGTGCTTATCACACTATATCCATGCACTTTCTGCTTGTCATACTATATCCATGCACAATGTGCTTATCATACTATATCCATGCACTTTCTGCTTGCCATACTATATCCATGCACTATGCTTTTGTCATAATATATCCATGCACTATGCTGTTGTCATACTAAATCCATGCACTATGTGCTTGTCATACTATATCCATGCACTTTATGCTCGTCATACTATATACATGCACTATGCTCTTGTCATACTATATCCATGCACTATGTGCTTATCATACTATATCCATGCACTTTCTGCTTGCCATACTATATCCATGCACTATGCTTTTGTCATAATATATCCATGCACTATGCTGTTGTCATACTAAATGTATGCACTATGTGCTTGTCATTCTATATCCATGCACTATGCTTTTGTCATACTATATCCATGCACTTGGTGCTTGTCATACTATATCCATGTACTTTGTGCTTGCCATACTATATCTATGCACTTTCTGCTTGCCACACTATATCCATGCACTATGCTCTTGTCATACTATATCCATGCACTATGCACTTGTCATACTATATCCATGTACTATGTACTTGTCATACTATATCCATGCACTTGGTGCTTGTCATACTATATCCATGTACTTTGTGCTTGCCATACTATATCTATGCACTTTCTGCTTGCCACACTATATCCATGCACTATGCTCTTGTCATACTATATCCATGCACTATGCACTTGTCATACTATATCCATGTACTATGTACTTGTCATACTATATCCATGCACTTTGTGCTTGTCATACTATATCCATGCACTTTGTGCTTGTCATACTATATCCATGTACTTAGTGCTTATCATACTATATCCATGCACTATGCTCTTGTCATACTATTTCCATGCAGTTTCTGCTTGCCACACTATATCCATGCACTATGCTCTTGTCATACTATATCCATGCACTATGTGCTTGTCATGCTATATCCATGTACTATGCTCTTGTCATACTATATCCATACACTTTGTGCTTGTCATACTATATCAATGCACTATGTGCTTGCCATACTATATTCATGCACTATGCTCTTGTCATACTATATCCATGCACTTTGTGCTTGTCATACTATATCCATGTACTTTGTGCTTGCCATACTATATCTGTGCACTTTCTGCTTGCCACACTATATCCATGCACTATGCTCTTGTCATACTATATAGGTTCATAGGTTCATACTAGGCTATCTGCCCTAGGGCATTTATAAGCCTAGCCAGAGTGTGTTTGGCTTTCGCCACCCATTTTAAATTAATTTTGCTATGCCCTTTTTCGAGGTTAGTATACTGTGCCTCTGTCTAACAGTGACACAGAAGTGATACCCGGGGTAAACCTATGATCTCCCATCCACTCATCAAGATTCCTCTTGAAGAGAGACAATGAGGGACTCTGCCTAACCTGGACTGGGATTTTATTCCAGAGTGAAGGGAGCCTCTGGGTTATGAATCTGTCCCTCCAGCATGTCCTATTTATTTCAGTGCTGAGGTTCAAGTCTCTCGAGCGCATAGCTCGATGGGATTTGGATTTTCTGAGGTGCAGCATGTCTGTTAATTCCGGGTTGGACATGGCTTTATACATCAGGCACAGATCGTCTCTGAGCAGGTGGTATGCCACTGAGTAGAGCTGGAGTTTCTTTAACCGGGCAGCATATGGCATCTGTTTGAGCCCTTTGATCCTCTTTGTGAGGTACTTTTGGGGTATTTCCAGTTGCTGCAGGTGTCTGGTAAGGTACATCCCAAAAGGGGCATTGTACTCAATTATGGTCCTGATTTGGGATGAGTAAAGAGACACGATGACCTCCCCTGATCTAGATGTGAATCCCTTCATGATTAGGTGGGCTATATAAAATGTTTTTCTAACCACTTTGGCCACGTGGTTGTCAAATGAGAGATTGCTATCAACTTGGGTCCTCAGGTCCCTAATTACTTCTTCTGTACTTAATGGATTACCACCTATGTGGTAATTTGTGGGCACTTTGTTTTTGCCAAAGGGGATGACTATACACTTTTTGGCGTTTAGCTTGAGGCCATGGCTCTGGCACCAGTTGTCTGTTTCTATGAGGCCCTTTTGGAGGATGCTTGTGTTGGCTGGAGAGTCGATTATGGTGCCCAGTTTGCAGTCATCTGTGAACTTGGTCAGCCACAGTCCTTCCGTGTTGGCCTGTACCTCCGAGATATATATACCGAACAAGAGAGGTCCCAGGACTGAGCCTTGTGGGACGCCACTTGTAACTGCTTTGGAGTCTGACATGGCTCCAGCAATTCTAACCATGTGGGTTCTGTCCTTGAGCCAGTTTGCAACCCATCTAGTGACAGTGGGGTTTATATTTAAGCTAGTGAGCTTATCTATAATGCCCGAGTGGGGTATTGTATTGAAGGCTTTTGCGAGGTCCAGGTAGGCTGTGTGGATGACCTTCCCCTCGTCAATGGCCTTGGTAACTGTTTCAAAGAAATCAACCAGGTTTAAGAGGCAGGATCTGCCCTTAACAAAGCTGAACTGGGTAGGATCCAGTGTCTGTAGGTCCCCAATATCTTTATTTATGAGGTCCATGATGATCCTTTCCATAGCTTTGCAGACCAAGCTAGTCAGGCTTATGGGGCTATAGTTTCCAGGATCCGTTGAGGCAGCACTATGTGCTTGTCATACTATATCCATGCACTATGCTCTTGTCATACTATATCCATGCACTTTGTGCTTGTCGTACTATATCCATGCACTTTGTGCTTGTCGTACTATATCCATCCACTATGCTCTTGTCATACTATATCCATGCACTTTGTGCTTGTCTTACTATATCCATGCACTTTGTGCTTGTCATACTATATCCATGCACCTTGTGCGTGTCATACTATATCCATGCACTTTGTGCTTGCCATACTATTTCCATGCACTTTCTGCCTGTCACACTATATCCATGCTCTATGTGCTTGTCATACTATATTCATGCACTTTGTGTTTGTCATACTATATCCATGCACCTTGTGCATGTCATACTATATCCATGCACTTTGTGCTTGCCATACTATTTCTTTGCACTTTCTGCCTGTCACACTATATCCATGCTCTATGTGCTTGTCATACTATATCCATGCACTATGCTCTTGTCATACTATATCCATGCACTTTCTGCTTGCCACACTATATTCATGCACTATGCTCTTGTCATACTATATCTATGCACTATGCACTTGTCATACTATATCCTTGCACTTTGTGCTTGTCATACTATATCCTTGCACTTTGTGCTTGTCATACTATATCCATGCACTATGTGCTTGTCATACTATATCCATGCACTTTGTGCTTGTCATACTATATCCTTGCACTTTGTGCTTGTCATACTATATCCATGCACTATGTGCTTGTCATACTATATCCATGCACTTTGTACTTGTCATACTATATCCATGCACCTTGTGCTTGTTATACTATATCCATGCACCTTGTGCGTGTCATACTATATCCATGCACTATGTGCTTGTCATACTATATCCATGCACTTTGTACTTGTCATACTTTATCCATGCACTTTGTGTTTGTTATACTATATCCATGCACCTTGTGCGTGTCATACTATATCCATGCACTTTGTGCTTGTCATACTATATCCATGCACTATGTGCTTGTCATACTATATCCATGCACTATGTGCTTGTCATACTATATCCTTGCACTTTGTGCTTGTCATACTATATCCATGCACTATGTGCTTGTCATACTATATCCTTGCACTTTGTGCTTGTCATACTATATCCATGCACTATGTGCTTGTCATAGTATATCCATGCACTATGTGCTTGTCATACTATATCCATGCACTTTGTACTTGTCATACTTTATCCATGCACTTTGTGTTTGTCATACTATATCCATGCACCTTGTGCATGTCATACTATATCCATGCACTTTGTGCTTGTCATACTATATCCATGCACTATGTGCTTGTCATACTATTTCCTTGCACTTTGTGCTTGTCATACTATATCCATGCACTTTGTGCTTGTCATACTATATCCATGCACTATGTGCTTGTCATACTATATCCTTGCACTTTGTGCTTGCCATACTATATCCATGCACTATGTGCTTGTCATACTATATCCTTGCACTTTGTTCTTGTCATACTATATCCATGCACTATGTGCTTGTCATACTATATCCATGCAAATTTGTGCATGTCATACTTTATCCATGCACTTTGTGCTTGTCATACTATATCCATGCACTTTGTGCTTGTCATACTATATCCATGCACTATGTGCTTGTCATACTATATCCATGCACTTTGTGCCTGTCATACTTTATCCATGCACTTTGTGCTTGTCATACTTTATCCATGCACTTTGTGCTTGTCATACTTTATCCATGCACTTTGTGCCTGTCATACTATATCCATGCACTATGTGCTTGTCATACTATATCCATGCACTTTGTGCCTGTCATACTTTATCCATGCACTTTGTGCTTGTCATACTTATCCATGCACTTTGTGCTTGTCATACTTATCCATGCACTTTGTGCTTGTCATACTTTATCCATGCACTTTGTGCTTGTCATACTTTATCCATGCACTTTGTGCTTGTCATACTTTATCCATGCACTTTGTGCCTGTCATACTATATCCATGCACTATGTGCTTGTCATACTATATCCATGCACTTTGTGCCTGTCATACTTTATCCATGCACTTTGTGCTTGTCATACTATATCCATGCACTTTGTGCTTGTCATACTATATCCATGCACTATGTGCTTGTCATACTATATCCATGCACTTTGTGCCTGTCATACTTTATCCATGCACTTTGTGCTTGTCATACTTTATCCATGCACTTTGTGCTTGTCATACTTTATCCATGCACTTTGTGCTTGTCATACTTTATCCATGCACTTTGTGCTTGTCATACTTTATCCATGCACTTTGTGCTTGTCATACTTTATCCATGCACTTTGTGCCTGTCATACTATATCCATGCACTTTGTGCCTGTCATACTTTATCCATGCACTTTGTGCCTGTCATACTATATCCATGCACTTTGTGCGTGTCATACTTTATCCATGCACTTTGTGCTTGTCATACTTTATCCATGCACTTTGTGCCTGTCATACTTTATCCATGCACTTTGTGCTTGTCATACTTTATCCATGCACTTTGTGCGTGTCATACTTTATCCATGCACTTTGTGCTTGTCATACTTTTATCCATGCACTTTGTGCTTGTCATACTTTATCCATGCACTTTGTGCTTGTCATACTTTATCCATGCACTTTGTGCTTGTCATACTTTATCCATGCACTTTGTGCTTGTCATACTTTATCCATGCACTTTGTGCGTGTCATACTTATCCATGCACTTTGTGCTTGTCATACTTTATCCATGCACTTTGTGCTTGTCATACTTTATCCATGCACTTTGTGCTTGTCATACTTTATCCATGCACTTTGTGCTTGTCATACTTTATCCATGCACTTTGTGCTTGTCATACTTTATCCATGCACTTTGTGCTTGTCATACTTTATCCATGCACTTTGTGCCTGTCATACTATATCCATGCACTATGTGCTTGTCATACTATATCCATGCACTTTGTGCCTGTCATACTTTATCCATGCACTTTGTGCTTGTCATACTATATCCATGCACTTTGTGCTTGTCATACTATATCCATGCACTATGTGCTTGTCATACTATATCCATGCACTTTGTGCCTGTCATACTTTATCCATGCACTTTGTGCTTGTCATACTTTATCCATGCACTTTGTGCTTGTCATACTTTATCCATGCACTTTGTGCTTGTCATACTTTATCCATGCACTTTGTGCTTGTCATACTTTATCCATGCACTTTGTGCCTGTCATACTATATCCATGCACTTTGTGCCTGTCATACTTTATCCATGCACTTTGTGCCTGTCATACTATATCCATGCACTTTGTGCTTGTCATACTTTATCCATGCACTTTGTGCCTGTCATACTTTATCCATGCACTTTGTGCCTGTCATACTATATCCATGCACTTTGTGCTTGTCATACTATATCCTTGCACTTTGTGCTTGTCATACTATATCCATGCACTATGCACTTGTCATACTATATCCATGCACTATGCACTTGTCATACTTTATCCATGCACTTTGTGCTTGTCATACTATATCCATGCACTTTGTGCTTGTCATACTTTATCCATGCACTTTGTGCTTGTCATACTTTATCCATGCACTTTGTGCTTGTCATACTATATCCATGCACTATGCACTTGTCATACTATATCCATGCACTTTGTGCCTATCATACTATATCCTTGCACTTTGTGCTTGTCATACTATATCCATGCACTTTGTGCTTGTCATACTATATCCTTGCACTTTGTGCCTGTCATACTATATCCATGCACTATGCACTTGTCATACTTTATCCATGCACTTTGTGCCTGTCATACTTTATCCATGCACTTTGTGCTTGTCATACTATATCCATGCACTATGCACTTGTCATACTTTATCCATGCACTTTGTGCTTGTCATACTATATCCATGCACTTTGTGCTTGTCATACTTTATCCATGCACTTTGTGCTTGTCATACTTTATCCATGCACTTTGTGCCTGTCATACTTTATCCATGCACTTTGTGCCTGTCATACTTTATCCATGCACTATTTATCAGTAACATCAAATCCCAATCATTGTTTCCTGCCAGATACAGATAGAATGCTCACAGAGTATCATGCACCTGCTTTCAGCACAGTATGATCACCTATCCATCTACAGAACAAATAAAAGAAAGCTTCAAGTGAATAACATTACACAACAGATTTTTATCTTGCCCACATTTTTTTCACTGATCCAGTCCACAATTTACTTAAACTATGCGTGCATGTCCTTGTATAACTGGGATGTGTACCATATTGCTAAGAAGAATTTGACAGTGCAATGCATGGACTGTGACAGATGTGTCATATATCCTGAAAGTGCACATCACAGTCTCTAATGGTTAGTAATTATAAGGTAGGTGTCTTTACCATGGATAGCAGCTTCATAGCCTTCCTAAGAATATTCTAGGTGGAGCTTCTCTGCTAGAAATGAATTTTCCTTCACTAATGTCATTCCTTTTGCTGAAATGCACCAAACATTATTCTTTCATCTCTTCTTCCAGCTGTGGGCTATTTCATATCCTGCAATTTTGTCAGCCTTTTGTAACATGTTGTCACACTTTGATTTTAATCTCATTTCACCATTCCGATCATATTGATCTGCTCCTAAATTCAGTCTTTCATGATGCCCTATCCACCACAACCAACAAGCTGTATACAAGATAAATTTCTGGCCTACCAGAGGATACCTATCTATGGGAGGGAGACGTTACACATTCTCTGCTGTTACATGCTCACATCATGTCTTGTTTCACTCATACGGGTACCCATGGATATAAAAATACATCTCACATGATTCATTGAGTGTTTTGCATGCCTCCCCTGTGCCACAATAACAGTAGTTTTACCTTATTGTCACCACATCATGAAGGCAAGGTCAGAAAACTCCCCTTGAAGAGAATCAGACCCAGTTTTATCAGGTCTGATAAAATGAGTCACATAATGTAGTGAAGATTCTGTATGTACACCAAACTGTGGTGATTACCTTATTCTAAATACTTCTGTTATAATTTATACCTGAAAGCCCACATACCTGTGCATTAAACATATGTTTTTTTCCCACTCCTACTACTGAAAATAATGCGGTTCCAAGACTCAACCAGCAGAGTGTGTACTCCAGCAGCATATATGGCTCCTGTACAGTAACACAGCACAAAGCATATTTTCTAATACAGATACTTTCGTCTCAAGTGTTGATGGGATAATTGTATGACATCCTCTGGTGCTACTGTCTCTAATATCATTACTACCCCATCTCCCATAAAATGCCATTTACCTTTTTCTCAAGGTACGAATGTGGCTCTGCTACAAACAGAGGTGCAGTTTCTCCAAACTTACAAGACATACTCTTGGTCTTGATACCAAGGCCAGTCTCAGTATATTTATCTATATGGCAATATTAATGCTAATCTTATACAGTTCAACCCTTGCAGATAATGTGTCCCCCTAGGAACAATTCATGGTATAGTAGATACATGCATGACTACAGGTATTTAGGGCATGAGGTCTAATGCCCTTCTAGTCTTCCAAGATATCATAATAAGTGTCCAAGTTGTTCTTACAAATCTCTAAACTAGTGCTTATTTGGTAGTCTATTCAAGGCATCAGCTGCCTACTATGTCAGAGAAACAATTAGAACATCTCTCATTTATATCTAATCTCCTACACAGGTTAATGATTTTCTATTATACTTTGATAACCCCAAACATTCCCCAAAGTAGTTGTCTATAAATTCCCTATATACCCGAATAAGGTCTCCTCTTAAATATTTATATGAGACACTGAACAATTCCAATATATTAATCTTTCATAATAACTTAAACTTCACAACCATAAATCTCTTTGGTATATTTACCATTCGTCTTTCCAGTTTATTCATGCTTACAGTATTATAAGGTTTCCATATTATTATTCCATATTCTAGCCTGGATCTAATACATTTACAAACAATGATTTAATTACTTCTGATTTCCTAGACTTTTTAAATCTTTTTATATGGCCTATAGTTTTATGACTATTTTTGACATTATCCAGGTACAGTGAATACCTGGAGTGATTTGTAGTCCTGCACAATTTAAATAGGTATGTCGCATTCTAATACCAGTGTAGTATAGCAGAGTCTTTCAACATTATTCCAATACACAGAATCAACAACAGTTAGTGTGAAAAAAAATCACTGCCAAATGCTTGCTATAAATGCCTTTAACTCTCATGTGTCTAGCACTAAATGTTTCATTAAACATGTATTGTTACTGTACCCATACCGAATGCACCATACGGATAAGGAGTATGGTCAGTAGATACATTTTGTAGAGTGTTACAACTATGTCTGTAGTAAACTAAACATAATTCTGCTAACAACGCATTGACAAGTATCTGTCCTGGCCATTGTTTAGCTAATATCTGATATTTAGAACTGGCATGAATTTTTATTAAGCAACTAATGACTATATAGACATGCATAATTCACTAGAAGTACTGTGTCTTTTATGTGCCAGCATTGCATTACTATAACTCATAGAAAATGTCTGCAACACAAGCGATGCATTATGCATGTAGAATAGGCATTCACCTGCATTAAAACTTAATAAGTAAAAAGTAGAGCAGGATTTATACTGCCTTGATTTGTGAACTGTCATAGTTTTATTTTGTGCATCAGCTCAGCTACTGATGTTGTATAGTCAAATTCAGTATCAAAATGTGTTAACATGATCAGTTCACAAGAAAAAAAATATAAAACAACCGCTTTTCACAAAATGTCCATAACTCTCAGGTTGATTACACAACTTCTCAGAAAATTAGCCTTTTTTGTGGGTATATCTATATAGCTTTTTATCTACCTTTATATATATATATCTGTATATTTCACAGAAAAAAGAAGAATCGAGGTCCAGATTCACTCAAAAATATTGTTTATTGAGCGCTTTCTTCTCTCTAATGGAAACTTCTTCAATATGAAGTACACATTACCCAACATCCCTTTTATATAAAACATATCACAATCACCTGTACAAATAATGAAATTTCTTAAAGCAACAATGCCATAAAATGTAAAGGCATAATATAAAAGCATAACAAAATATCTATTCTAAAACACATACATTGCATAAGAACGAACAAAGGAATACATAATTTCACATGCACATGTGAATACTCTTAAAAACAGTTTGACATATTAAAACCTTCTTTATAGAAAAAATTGGGTTTTCAATCTTAAAACAGAATTGATGGACATAGCACTGTTTAGTCCTGGGATCACTGTTGCATTTGTTTTAATTTGCTATTTCAGTTCTGCTAATTCCAGGAAGTCATTCAAGGGTCCCTTTCTTTCTTCCAGATTAATTTGTACAATAACAACAAACATAAAGCTATGTTCTTCATCGGCATTAATAAGGACTGCTAATGCATTTTTTCATGCTTCCTATTAATGTCATAATAATGCTGATAAATCCTACTCTGTAATGCATTTTTTGTTTTGACAATGTAGTAACAAGGACATTTTGAGCATAGAGCCAAATACACCACGCCTTTGCTGTTACATGACATTTTCCCTTTTATAATATGTTTCCCATAGTTAGGGATCAAAATGTCTTTCCCTTCAAGAATGTGCTCGCACTGTAAACAGTATCCACATTTAACCATACCCACACCTTTATCAGGCCCCTGTTTTTGTCTCTCCAACATTTATTTATTTCTAGTCTGATGACCGGGGAGGTCCACTGGACTCAGGGAGCCCATTTTCAGTGGAGGCCCAGGGAGAAAATCTCTGCATTACATAGTTTAGATACAGATACAATATTAGTAAAGAAGAACAATTTACAATAACATTTCATGTTCGAGAGCAGGTGTAATTTTTTAGGTACATGGAACAAATTAGATATTTACAATATGTACAATTATGTTTGGTTATCTAGTAATCATAGCTAGTGAATCAAGTAATCATAGCTAGTGAGGGGTTTAGAGGTGGAGAGAGAATTATAGGACTAAGTGGGGAGAATGCAGTTGCATTTTCTGTTAGAGGAAAGGTAGGAATGTAGCTGAGATTTAAAGTTTTCAAAGTTTGCACACATCCTTAGAGAGGAAGGAAGAGAATTCCATGTTTTTGCTAAGGAAAAGCATAGCAGGAGATGACCAGTGGGGCGATTGGGTTTTTGGACAAAGATTAGGTTTTGGTGAGAAGATCTGAGAGTTCTCTGAGGGGTATAGGGTAGAAGGATGTTGGATAGTGCAGGGCACTTAGAGGGTTGAAAAATTAGTCTGTGGGCTGTGATAATCTGAAGATAGTCTAGGTGATTGGAGAGTTCAAGCCAGTGTAACAAATTAAGGGCAATACAGTGATGGGAGGAGTATTTGGCTTTGGTAGCACATTTTGAAATCTTATTATAACAGACTTCCAATTTTGAGGTGAGCATCGCAGATAAGTTTGTTAATAGAGGAGTGCCATATATTAGTGAGGGGAGTAGATAGATAGTGACAAGAGTTTGTCTGGTGGAAGAAGAGAGAAAGTTGATGTTCCTGCATAGCATACCAAGTTTTATATGGGTTTTCTTAATGTTTTGCTGGATGTGAGTATTGAATTTTAGGTGTTCATCAATAATGACCCCAAGTAGTTTGGTGAAGGGAGCAACCTCTATAGTGGAGTTGTTTGGATAATATTTGGAATGAGTTTTTATCAAGAGGGGAAGCTTTTGAGGGAGAGAATAATAGTACTTTGGATTTATTGGCATTTAGTGAGAGGTGGTTCTGAAGCATCCAATTTTCAGTGATGGAGAAAGCAGTTTGCATCAGTGATTGAAGCTCTGGGAGGTTGGTGGCGCTGCAGACTAATGTGGAATCATCTGCGTATTGTACAATTTTGGTATTGCGTATGGCTTTGTGGAAATCATTAATAAAGATGTTAAACAGGATTGGACCACGTGTGAATGCCTGGGAACCTCCGTGGGGTAGATGGAAGGTTGAGGTACCTGTCCCCCATTTTACAGCTTGAGATCTATTGGAGAGGTAGCTAGAGAACCAGGATAAGGTATTCTGGGAGAGATTAAGGTTAGAGAGATGGTTCAAGAGATAGGTGTGGGAGATGGTATCGAATGCCTTGGACAGATCTAGAAGAACAGTAGAAACTGTTTGTCCAGAGTCCCGGGCAAGATTTATTGTATCTAAGAAGGAGATTAATGCAGTGGTTGTACTATGGCCTGGACAGAAGCCGTGTTGGGTTGGAGTGATTAGTTGGTTATTGGCTAAGAATGGCATACACTGAATGTGGATGCATTTTTCTAGTAGTTTGGAAACTGGGGAGAGGATGGCTATGGGGCGGAGGTTGGAGATGTTATTATTTTTGCCTCCTTTATGGAGAGGTAGAATGAAGGCAGTATGCCATCATTTGGGAACATAAGATTCTAGCGTGGATCTATTTATCAGGATGCTAATGGAAAGTGCAATACCATCTGCAGCTATTTTTAGGAAGGAGGATGGGATATTGTCAGGGGCATTGGAGCAAGGTTTTAATTTAGAGAGTAATTTTCTTATACTACAATCTCTTTTGTATACAATGTTCAGGGCTGGACCTATTAACTGTACCTGGTCTGCTTCAATGCTGAAGATGTTCCACTTGTGTTGAATGATATTCTTAATATTATAAAAATACTGGTTAAACTTATAAATAGCTGATTTCTTGAAGGTATTACTACTAACCTGTCCTACCTGATTTTGAATACCTCCCCATGTTCCAAGCAGGGGTGTAAAATGTCCACTCAACCTTTTCTTTGTAACTTCTTGGAGAATGTTCCCCACATAACTCACAGGATAGCTCCTATTTTCCAGCATATCTCCCAGGATGTTCATTTGTGTGATGAACTCTTAACTCTTCTTGTTCGGAAATCATCCTAGCCAGGCTAACCCCCTGTCCTTTTACCAATGCCTTCTTTTGGTGTAGGGGGTGACAGCTATCAAAATGTAAAAGGCTATTTGAGAATGTGGGTTTCCGGAAGATGGTGGAGTTGAACTTTCATTTGACAGGGTCTTTTTCAATGAGTATATCTAAGTAATGGACAGAAGATACAGTAATCGAATGTGTAAATGCTAAAAACTCAGTACTGTTGTCTAAATACGCTAAGAAATGGCTAATTTTCCCCTTGTCTTTTACCCAAAAAATTATGATGTTGTCAAGGAATCTGCCATAAAATGACCAGTCTTTGGCAAAGGGACTGTTGAACATAAATTCCATTTCCCAGTATGCTAGTGCAATGTTGGCAGAAATGTGGGCACTTGCCACCCCCATTGCCACACCTTGAACTTGTTTGAATAACTGATGTTCCAAAGTTATAATATTAGTGTCCAGAACAATTTCCATTAATGTTCTTAGTGTAAGAATACAGTTGTGACTGAGTGTTGAATACTGGCAGAGATACTGGTAAAACCAGTCTATACCAGTTTCATGTGGAATCACGGAAAATAAGTCTTTAATGTCAATTGTCATAAAGACAAGGTTGTCTTTGTACATGTTTTTTGTTGATTTTTGACAAGAAATCCCATGAATCTTTTAGTATCCAGGGGCAGTTTAACAATACATCCTTTAGTTGACCATCTATGTATTTCGCTAGAGGAAAAGTTTTTGATGCACGGGCATCAACAATGGGTCTCAGTGGAAGGTCTTCTAAATCTTTATGAATCTTGGGTATCACAAATATTGTTGGTATTTTGGGATTTCTTAAAGCCATAAGATGGTATTCTTCCAGTTTAATTTGCTGATTCATAAGCAGTTCTTCCAATATAATGTCAACTTTGTTGTAACAAATGTTTTTCTCATTTAAACTGATTTCCCTTTAAGCATCCCCAAACAAATGGTTAAACATTTTGTTTATATGTGTACCATAATTCATAATCATAAGATCCCCGCCTTTATCTGGTTTCATGACTTGTATTTCCTAATTTTTGAGAGATGTCTTTTAATAATGCCATTTCTGACTTACTTAGATTGATACCCTATGTGTTGACCCCTTTTTTAAACAGATCTCTGATGTCTTTCTCAAATAGTTTTACAAAAATAGCCACAGTAGGATGTAAAGTGGGATTAAATGTACTGGGTTTTCTTAGGCAACCTTGTTCATGCATGTTATAATTCAACCCTTTGAAAAAAAAAATCAGAATTCAACTTCCTAGTAAAAAGTTTTAGATCTATTATAGTTTGGTCAAGGGAAGCTTTCTTGTCAGGTACAAAGGTTAAACCTTTTTGAAACAGTTCTGCTATCTGTTCATTAAATGCATCATTACCTTAAAGTCTCCACCTTTGCTTTTCAAGATAACTACATTGTTGTCCTGGTCATTCACTGTAATCTGTTCCCCCTCCCCCTCCAGTTGCCCCTGGAATGTGCAGGGTACTGGTAGTTGTAATTGTGGTTGTAATATGTCACTTCCCTCCCCTGGTTCCTCAGTCTCTCTGACCTCCTCGGTGGGGGGGGGGGGTTCTCTAAAGGTGTTTGATATTGTCACCATTACTGTTTTTAGCATCAGTCATATTAGATGTAGTCACATCAGTGTTAGCACCTGTCCTTTCCTGCCCTCTAGGGGGTACAGGGTTCATAGGTTCATAGGTTCATACTAGGCTATCTGCCCTAGGGCATATATAAGCCTATCCAGAGTGTGTTTGGCTTTCGCCACCCATTTTAAATTAATTTTGCTATGCCCTTTTTCGAGGTTAGTATACTGTGCCTCTGTCTAACAGTGACACAGAAGTGATACCCGGGGTAAACCTAAGATCTCCCATCCACTCATCAAGATTCCTCTTGAAGAGAGACAATGAGGAACTCTGCCTAACCAGGACTGGGATTTTATTCCAGAGTGAAGGGAGCCTCTGGGTTATGAATCTGTCCCTCCAGCATGTCCTATTTATTTCAGTGCTGAGGTTCAAGTCTCTCGAGCACGTAGCTCGATGGGATTTGGATTTTCTGAGGTGCAGCATGTCCATTAATTCCGGGTTGGACATGGCTTTATACGTCAGGCACAGATCGCCTCTGAGCAGGCGGTATGCCACTGAGTAGAGCTGGAGTTTCTTTATTCGGGCAGCATATGGCATCTGTTTGAGCCCTTTGATCCTCTTGGTGAGGTACTTTTGGGGTCTTTCCAGTTGCTGCAGGTCTCTGGTAAGGTACATCCCAAAAGGGGCATTGTACTCAATTATGGGCCTAATGAGGGATGAGTAAAGAGGCACAATGACCTCCCCTGATCTAGATGTGAATCCCTTCATGATTAGGTGGGCTATATAAAATGTTTTTCTAACCACTTTGGCCACGTGGTTGTCAAATGAGAGATTGCTATCAACTTTGGTCCCCAGGTCCCTAATTACTTCTTCTGTACTTAATGGATTACCACATATGTGGTAATTTGTGGGCACTTTGTTTTTGCCAAAGGGGATGACTATACACTTTTTGGCGTTTAGCTTGAGGCCATGGCTCTGGCACCAGTTGTCTGTTTCTATGAGGCCCTTTTGGAGGATGCTTGTGTCGGCTGGAGAGTCGATTATGGCACCCAGTTTGCAGTCATCTGCGAACTTGGTCAGCCACAGTCCTTCCGTGTTGGCCTGTACATCCGAGAAATATATACAGAACAAGAGAGGTCCCAGGACTGAGCCTTGTGGGGTGCTACTTGTAACTGGTTTGGAGTCTGACATGGCTCCAGCAAATCTAACCATGTGGGTTCTATCCTTGAGCCAGTTTGTAACCCATCAAGTGACATAGGGGTTTATATTTAAGCTGGTGAGCTTATCTATAAAGCCCGAGTGGGGTATTGTATCGAAGGCTTTTGCGAGGTCCAGGTAGGCTGTGTGGACCACCTTCCCTTCGTCAATGGCCTTGGTGACTGTTTCAAAGAAATCGACCAGGTTTAAGAGGCAGGATCTGCCCTTAACAAAGCCGAACTGGGTAGGATCCAGTGTCTGCAGGTCCCCAATATCTTTATTTATGAGGTCCATGATGATCCTTTCCATAGCTTTGCAGACCAAGCTAGTCAGGCTTATGGGGCAATAGTTTCCAGGATCTGCTGAGGCACCACCTTTGTGGAGAGGGACCACTGTTGCTGTACGCCACTCTTTGGGTACATATCCTGTAGTAAGGCTGAGATTAAGCAGTAGTTTTATGTTTGGGTTTAGCTCTTCTTGGAGTTGATGTAGGACACAGCCCGGGACACCATCTGGTCCCATTGGTGCTGTGTTTTTTGCTTTGGAGAGGGCAGCTCTTACCTGAGCATCTGAGATGTCATGGGGACAGCACTCTGCTGGGATAGATATTTGCTCTTTTGGTGGGGGGGGGGGGGAGTTTGCGCTGAACCTGTCAGCTAGGATGTTGGCAATGTCTGTGGGTTTGGTGTATTTTTTGTCATTTTGGACTAATTCTGAGCATATCTGGAAATTCCCACCCAGGTTCCTAACATAACTAAAGAAAGCCTTGTGATTATCCTTAGTGTCATGTGTAATTTTTCTCTCGAAGCTGGCCTTAAACGATTTTATGAGTGCCCGTAGTTTTTTGCTAATACTGATCAGAGAGATGCCTTCCCTTTTTGGGATTTTGCTCTATCATGTAGCAGCTTCCTCCTTCTATTGTATAGTTTGTTTATGGCCGGGGTCCACCAGACAGGATGTCTGCCTTTGGAGGATTGGGTCTTGGTTTTATTTGGGATTGCATGATCCATGCATTCCTGAAGGTGTTCATAGAATGCGTTTATAAAGGATTCTGCGGTCTGGGCCGTATTTTCCACAGGCCCGGGGGCTTTGAAGGATTCCACCTCGGTTTTGAGGAGTGCGAAATTTGCTTTAGAGAAGTTTTTCACTGTGGTTTTCTGGGCAGGGGGTTGGGACGGGATGTGAATATCCAGTGAGATTAGTTTATGGTCTGATCTTGCCAGTGAGGGATACACTTCTGGTCTAGAGCATAGAGTCTCAATGTTGGTGATGATCAGGTCCAGTATGTTTTCCCCTCTTGTGGGAGTGGTAACAAGTTGTTCCATAGCATTTGAGTTTATAAATTCTAGGAACCTTTGGGCTAGGGTGTTGGAGCTAGAGTAATGCTCTCAGTCTATGTTTAGGTAGTTGAAGTCGCCCAATATAATGGTGTTTGGAGAGACCTTCATATTTTCCAGTGTTCTCAGTAAGGCCGAGTGGTGTTCTTGGGTTTGGGAGGGTGGTCTGTAGCAGGCTATAAACTGGAAAGCAGTTTTACCCACTGTTAGTTGCACATGGATAGTCTCTGATGCTTCGTGCTGTGCCACCAACCTGGAGGTGTGGGTATCTTTGACGAATATTGATACTCCCCCTCCTTTTGTGGTTTGGTCCAAGTTTTGGGGCCGAAAAGGATGATATGAGGTATAACCTGGTAGTGCTGGGGTGCTCTTGGGAGCCTTTAACCAGGTTTCTGTTACTGCACAGATATCGATGTTCTCCATGCTAAGTAGAGTTTCGAGTGCGTGCATCTTGAGGTTTAGACTTCTGCCATTGAGTAGCATTATTCTTAGTTTCTTATCCCTTGTGATACCTATGGAGGTGGGTTTGTCTTTTGAGCCTTTCCTAAAAAAGGCACTATGGAGGTAGCAAGAGCCTTTGCCAATATCCGAAAGCCCAGGGGTGACAGGTGCAAGCCATCCCTAGAGAAGCATCATGGCTTATCGAGCATGTCATCCCAGGCTGATAGGCATTGGATCCCCTTTGAATGACACCAATACTTAAGCCAATTGTTGAAATTGATCATCTTGTCTTCATATTGTGGCATCATTCTTGGTGAGGGTAAGATGCTTCTCAAGGTCAGGGTCATACCGGCCTGGGCTACATGCTCAGAGAGCTCCTCTATGTCTCTTTTCATGTAGTCCAGGGAGGTACGTCTCAGGTCATTCACACCAGCATGGACAATGACTGAGTCATATTTGTACTTGCCTTGGAGTGACCTGAGTGCTTGTGTTATGTGGCGGATCCTAGCACCTGACAGGCAGCTCACCGTGACCTTCTCCTTGTTCAGCCTGGTGAGCGGGACGTCACTGTGCCCGACAATAGAGTCACCTATTACAAGTGTATCACGTGTGTTGTTTAGCCTTAAGGGCTGTGTCTGTTCAGCACACTGGCTTTGTGTGCTATGTGTTGCACGTGTTTTGTTTTGGGGTAGCGGTTGCTTGGGTGTCTGCTTTGGAGGTCTCTGCTGCTTTGGTAGGCTCTGTTCTCCCCATATTCCTTTTCATCTCTCCTAAACTTATGTATTTTTCTTTCTTTCATATCTATCATTGCAGTATCAATTTTCTCAAACATTTTAACATAATCAACTTTTTTAAACTCATATATATATTGGATTATCTGAAGATGAAAAACACTGTTTCATGAAATTACTACCCACTCCATGTTGCATACTTCTCCAACCATACATTTTACTTTGCTTAGGTGTGTTGATATTTTGAGGAAAATAGTCTTGCAGTAACCTGGTAGTGTTCTTTGGATGAGGTTTATACCGTCATTCAAAGAAAATAGTCAATGGTTCAGGATTCCCTGCTTAAATTTTAAACAAATTGAATTGAGTATTTTAAAATTTGGAAATATATTTTACTTAACTCTGTTGTACTATTTAACAAAGATACATAGGCATCTGTTATCATGCTGCACTTCCAGATAATACAAACTGTGTCTGTGTCATTACATTCTCACTTAGCAAACTGACTGCGGTCATTACTTGAACTCTGAGCTGAAATATATAGATACATAGATATAAATATAGACACACACACACACACACACACACACACACACACACACACACACACACACACACACACACACACATGCATATGTATCTATATCTTTCTCTATCTCTCTCTGTATATATATACATATATATATATATATATATATATATATATATATATATATATATATATATATATATATATATATATATATATATATATATATATATATATATATATATAAATATATATTTATGAATAGATAGATAGATATAGATATATCTAGACATATATACAGAGATATATATTTAGGTAGTTAGCTAGACATAGAAAATGACAAATACCAACATGGGGTTACATCAATAATGCTTCTTGAAGACAAGTAAGTGTCAGGGTTGACAGCTGAACTACTGACTTACAGATTTTTGAATTTTATTAAGGAAAGCACTTCTTTACTTTTTCGGTAGAATACCTTGTATTTGAGATAATGTGTTTATAAAAGTACTTAGGAACTAGTTTATCATATTGGATTAAAAAAAAACTGCATCAATTGTATCTGAGCAGTTTTAGTGTAATGCTGCTTTTTAAAGGAACATTATACTTGTTTATGACGCTTGAACTGAGAGGGGCTGGTGGATTCACAAATATGATGCACAGCCACAAAAGTGACTTATGCAGAATAGGTATCCAGTGTAGTTCACAGAAGCATAGCTTGCTAATTGTCTGTCATCTACCGAAATCCCATACAACTGTATGATATAGCCAACTGTAGGTATCATAGGTAACAGTATGCATGTATATATTTATGTGTTTATGCATGCATTTGTGTTTGTTTATATCTTGCTGTCGCTATCAACACCCCCTATAATGTACTGTACATTTTAACGACATTATGAAAGGATTCAAAGAACTTGTTTGCATTATAAAGGAATTCAGGTTTGTGCAAGTTGCTCTCTGCTACCCATCAAACTGACTGTTTTACAGCCTGGTACTTTCATAATTTCTGGATCTTTCCTTTAAGAACTTATTTGTGATAGTGTTGAAATTTGAAATGTTATCCTTTCATAATATTTGCAACCCATTTCTCTTCATCTGAGTTTTCTGTTGACCATAGATTTAAAAGATGCCTATCATCATATTTCTAATCTTCCAAATTTCAAAAGGTTCTTAAGGCTTTTTAAGTCTGTATTATTAGTTCTCTGTATATTAGTTCTCTGTATTAGCATTGGGTTTACCCACTCCTCCAAGGGTATTTACAAAGTGTCTAACTCCTATGATAGCCGACTCCAAACGGCAAGGTATCCCCATTTACCATATTTAGTTGACCTGCTTATTTTTGCAGAATCTTTTTCAAAGTGTCAGGAGTCTCTCACCTGTATAATGGATCATCTTTCTAGACTGAAGTTCCCGGAAAATATATATCAGACCTGTCTAATTCCTTCCCACGAGTCTGTTTTTTCTGGAGTGCCTCTTTAAGACTGCAGTTCACATAGCTTTTTTCCCACTGGAAAAATTAGATCTGTGTCTAGATCTGTCTCTGTGTTTTTCCTCTCTGACTACTGTCTCAGCCAGGGAATTTCTCAGAAGTATAAGTCTCATGACCTCTATAGGTGTCATGATCCCTTTTGCAAGACTACGTGGGAAAAATCCAGTGGTACCTGAAATTTATATGGTCCCAACATCAACATTCCCTGACATGCCAAATTACAGTTTTAGGGTTTATGAAAAGGGAGAATTTTTGGTGGAGACAGCAAATTTGCCAGAACTCGGGTCTCCCATTCTCCCTTCCAGCTCCAGCACAGTTAGTCACAACAGACACCTCAGACTTCACCTATGGAGCAGTGTCTATAGGGATAAAAGTAGAGATTGTTTGGAATAGAAAAGACTGACCAAAATACATAAACATAAAACAGATATTGGGAGTTATTTGACAAAATTCTGCTTCAGGACTCCATGTAAGAAGGAGTGGAAGAGAGGCTTTTTCTTTTCCTTGTTTACTTGTATGCTTTTATCCTTTTCCACATTTTCAACTAATATCCAGGGTCATTCTGAAGATCCGGAAGGACTCTGCAAAAATCATTACCATGACTGCCTTCTGGCCCAGGCAGCAGCAGTTCTCTCTTCTTATGAAAATGGCAAAGGGCAATTACTGCAAGCTTCCTCACAGATGGACCTACTCACACATGATAAGGAGTGTTTGATATATTCATACTTCAAATAAGTGCAATGGACTACATGGATGACAGACCCCCCTGGAATCTGCATGCCTGGAAGGGCGTGCAGGATTAGTGCAGGAGCTCTAGCAGGCAATATGTCTGCCGTGTGATCCAGGAACAGGCTGCAGGGGCATGCACGAGAGCTCCTGCACTAGTCATGCACAGACTAAGCCCCTGTATGCAAATCACCCCATTTGCAGGAGACATCCATGGAAATGAGGTCAATTGGTGATCCAGGAAGCTTGAAATCGGTCGTGCAGGACTAGTGCAATCTGCAGAAATGTACTCGGTTAGTAACTGAGTACATTTATGCAAAATCCAAAACAAAGCTGTGACAACTCCAAATAAAAGCTGCATATCAGTCAGGAAGCATGCCAATGGCCAAGTATAAGGCCACTGGCATTGCAGACAGCCTAAAAAATTAAAAAAAAAATTTATTGTTTTTTTTTTTGCCGATCTCGGCTGTTTAAGCGTAAGGCAGTGGCGTGCAAATGGGATCAGGGGAAAATAATAAAATAAAACTAAATTAAGCATTCTAACTAAAATCACTATTCTGCCATGCAAGTCAATGGCAGGCAAAAGACAACATGGCCAGTGAGTAGTGGTTGCTAAGGGGGGAAGCTCAGTGTGAGACATGTAACTATGCATTAGCAGGCAATCCTATGCAAAAGAGGGGGATGATAGTGAATCCCAGTTTTCCCCAGCATGCTAGTCAGGTCCCAACAGTGTAAGAGTAGGAATAGCTTGGTGCAAGCCTAGGAGTTAGCTGACATCATGGGGGGAGGGTGTCAGGCATACTGTAAGCAGATTGTAGCCCTGTGGCTCGAGTTTGCACCTAGCTTAGCACAGCTAAGCTAGGAGGTGTGTCTGAATCTGCCTAACACTCTTTACATTGCCTAAACAGATGTGTGTGCCACACACTGGGTTTTAAAGGAAGAAAAAAAAAGTTAAACCAGGAAATAGCAGCACTGTGCACACTTGAGCACTCTGTTTGCACGGGGCGCCCCCGGACTTAAACAGGAAGGCAATGGGAAGGAAAAACAGTAGTAGGAAGGTAATCAAGGAAAACTAGCATAGCTGGCAGGTGAAATGTATCAGAATCAGCCAATTACACAGGCAGCAAACTAGCCCAGCCCAGAACACTACTATAAACTATGCAAACACCTTCCACTCTGTTTTTTACTCTACATCACCAGTGTATATAAGCGGGGAACTTTTAGCAAACAAAACTACAAAATGAGAGGGGCTGCAGCAGGCAACATAGAACAACATGTGCAAGAGGCTGAGGGTGGTGAGGGTGTGAATGCTGCCAATCAACCCACAGTGAGGAGGCGGAGAAGAGTGTACAGACCCAGAGTAACCTACCAGGGGCTACATGAGCTGGATATAGTGGAGCACTATAGGGTGGACATGGACCTCCTACAGCAAATTGTTGAGCTGTGCCGGCCACACCTGACACACCGAACTGACCGAGGGGAACCCATCTCAGTGGATACCAAGGTATGTGTAGGCCTAGGAATACTAGCCACAGGTACCTCTTAAAGCTCAACTGGAGATATCATGGGATCTCACAGGCATCAACATCCAGAGTATTCCACCAGTTCCTGGATGCCATGTCAGCACATGCCAGTGAGCACATATATTTCTTCAACACCCGTGAGGTGTTGGCCAGCAATATGCATCTCTTTCACCAAATAGCAGAATAACCTGAGGTAGTGGGTGCTATAGACTGCACGCACATAACACATCAAAGCACCACCCGGTGATCAAGGTAGGGACTACATCAACCGCAGGGACCTCCCCTCCATCAACTGTCAGGTCATGTGCGATGCCTGGGGCATTATAATGCATGTGTATGCTGGCTGCCCTGGAAGCTATCACAATTCCCACATTTGGCATCTGACACAGATGTACCAAAGATTTGCCAATGGGTCATCCTCTATGGTCACCTAGTGGGGGATGCTGGTTACACACTGGAGCCTTGGCTGATGACACCCATCAGACATGCACACACACCTGAACATGAACGTCATAATGGGGCACACACACAGACCAGACTTATAATAGATCATGTGTTTGGAATGCTCAAGTCACAGTTCCATTGTCTGGACACATCTGGTGGAGCCTTGCAGTACTCACCAGCTACATGTACCCAAATTGTTATGGTATGTGCCATGCTGCGCAATATGATCCTGCAGAAACAGCTGCAGCAGGAACAGCATGGGGCAGGGCCACACAGCCCCCCACCAATGCCAAGGCCTGCACAGGCACAGAGTGACTTGGCAGAGGAACAACCTGAGCCTTCCCCAGTAGGCAGATGGAGGTGTGCCCAGTATGCCCAGGCTGTGACAAAGAGATAATGCATAGCACATACACTGACACAGTAGGGACCCAGGGAATGACACCTCTCTCTGACTCACACATACAGTAAAAGGGATGCCAAACATGACACTACCTGTGGTCAACTATGCATAGGGAGTGTAATATGTGCATCCAACATAGGCAGTCCTCCAGCACCATCCTCAATCCTGGCTCACCCACAATGTAAGTCAATCAACCTACCAACTGCCAAATGGAATAGAATGTGTCATTACCTGTATCTATGGTATGGATGTGAGCATACAAGGGAATTGTGTGGCTAAATGTTATGGCAGCAGACAGTAGACACCCATAGTGGCACCACAACATCTGTAACACATACTGGAGTCACCATAGTAGCCAGTACTACACAGGCTGACAAAATCCACTGCAGGAAATGTGCTGGGTAACATGTGTGTCCATATGACTCACACATGCCAGTCAGAGAGGTTCACATACCCAGCAACAGTCTTAGCCAGCAGGACAGGTGTAGACAGACCTAAGCAGAGCCTGTGCTATGGCCTCTGAATGATGCCTATGGGTAACCTCCCCCCCAGGCCTACACAGACAGACTACAGCAGGTCAGACAGTGGGATGTTAGTTCTGAAGGGTAGGAAGTCAGGCACTAATATGTAGGGAAAACAAAGCTAAGACATGTAGTACACTGATATGCCTCTAGACAGTATGATAGGTTAGAATACAGAATGAAATGAAGTACCTGAGATACCAGGACAGTCATAGCAAAAGTGTGCATGTACCAGGTCTGCCCACCATCCTATGTAGATATGTAGAAACAGTAAGGTGTGCCCTCCAATCATGTGTAGAAATGTAGAAACAGTCAGGTGTGCCCCCCAATCCTCTGTAGAAATGTAGTAACAGTCAGGTGTGCCCCCCCCAATCCTGTGTAGACATGTAAAAACACTCAGGTGTGTCCCCCCACAATCCTATGTAGAAATGTAGTAACAGTTAGGAGTGCCCCCCCCCATGCTTATGTAGACATGTGGAAACAGAGAGGTCTGCCCCGTCCCCCAGTCCAGTGTAGAAATGTAGTGACTCTCAGGTGTGGCCACCCCAATCCTGTGTAGAAATGTAGTAACATGTATGAGTAGGTATAATACGAGTGGAGCACAGATGGCCAGAGGTGATCAAGGCAGCAGGGTAGGTTTTAGCATTTGCACAATATGCAGGTCTGTGTGTGTTAGGATGGTTTGTGTTTCATAATGTGTAAGAGTGGTCAGTATGTATGCATGTTGAGATAAGACCTGGTGGCCATTGCCCACTACTGCTGATAACAGGGACAGACCCTCACGACTGCAGTGCCAAAGACAATCCCCACCAGTATAACACATGCTAGCAGTAAGCCATTGTAAATGTATAGTGGTAATATGTGTCACCATCTGAAAGACTGACATGGCATGGCTGTTGAGCTAGATATACAAGCAGTACACAGGGGAAAGTACCCCAGACATACAGTATACATTGTGTCACTGTGAAATGGTGACACCCTTGGATTTGTACAAATAGGTATGCATCACAGTAACAGGACCTGTAGTAGGGGATACCGGTGATGTCTGCCTGAACACCTACAGATCACAAAGGAGGTAGGGCTGATGTATTGGGAATCAGCTGATGTACCTGCACATGCCAGCATAACTGCAATTCCCCATGCATATCTGTGTGTCAGATGTAAGTAGTGTCCATAACACACATGCACCCAGCCACGCAAACACCATCCACAGGCACCTCTATGGCAATATCCCTGCTGTGGGGAATGGGTACAGTACTACCCCACCTGTATATGGCAATAGCGGAAGACTGCAGCATGCAGTGCTTGTGTCCCATGCAAGTGTGTCCCTAGCTGTAGGTAG
>NC_056727.1:147342593-147380093 GCF_019279795.1 Protopterus annectens | reverse complement strand
ACTCACTACAATTCCATTGGTATACTGAAGCATGCTGTCCAATGTCAGACACCTCCACATACCCTTTGCCCATATAACCTAGGTATGACCCCTGTGGTGCATGTGATACATGCACAGTAATGTGTTGTGGCAATCTCACTAGTGATGAGTTGTATTCCTGGCCCTGCTATGTGTGTCAATGTGTGTGCATCCCTGGGAAAGTGTGGTTGTGTTAATGCTGGCACCTGTTCATGCAGACAGGCATGTGTACTACACCTACCATATAGCTACCATATCCCTGTTGCAGATACCACTCACCATGACATATATGTTTTTCGGGCTCCTCGACATGTAACCAATGTGGCATATCTGATAATTGCATAGAAATGTGATAGTATTACATAGTCGTCAGGGGTTTGATACCATGTGCTGGTAGGTATGTGACACAAACATGCTTAAGTTTTACTCTCCCACCCCTCCCTGACTTTACTTTGCCTCAGTCTACCTCTCTCACTACCTCCCTGGTGGATGTGGAGACCTACACCTGCTTTGTTTAGGCAGCAGCATGTGTATTGTAAGTGATGCTCATGATCAGCTGATGGCCTCTGCATGAATCGCTGTCCTCCTCTAGCTGGTTGCATGTGGAACAGCTGTGGTAACATTCCCATAGCCAATTGCATGGAAACACACTCCAATATCTTGGAACATCATGTCAGTGTTGGGCCTTTTCATGCACTGTGAGCAGGAACTAGATCTGTTGTTTGGCAAACAGCATCACAGATGGATTGGGGATTTATCTCTAACAACATACACTGTGGAAATAGGCCAACATACAGGAGGGGGGTGTGCCTGACTTGAATACAGACTGTAAATGTTGCTATACTGTGATTGGACTAATGTTGGTTTAACAGGGTGTGTGTGGATATGGCTGTCCTACATGTTTTAATACTTGTCATGTCATTGATATGTTTATGAGGAAACCCTCATCTGTAGGGTCATCTGCAGACTGGGAAGTGTGTGGTGCCTTTTGTTTCTTGTTTTACCCACAGAGGACCTATCTGTGAACTTCAGAAGGTAGTGTGAGGATTGCAGTCTGTAGATGGTGACAGCCATGAGAGTTACTGACTTCATATCCCTCATAGGGCATATGTTGCAACAAACCCTGTTACATCAGTAAATGTATGAGGTTATCACAGCAACATGTCAATAGTGGCCCTTTGTTTGTGCCTCCAGCCACAGCTCTGTCAACCTTTGTATATATGTCATGCAGTAAGAGGTACATATGTGCTGTACACCATATTTGTTAACATCATATCTAATAACAAGCCAGTAAGATATCAGACCGATACACATGTAATGTATAGTAGGGGTTATATTTGATGACATAACCTGGATATTCTGTGGTTGTGTGTACAGTACTGAGGTACATGTACTTATGGTGATTGTCGACAGTGTGTGCATATTGTTAATATGTACCTTGGCCTGTGTACAGACCGTGGTAGATGTCATTGCTCTTGGTCCTGTTCTATCTGATGTTACATGCTGCTCCACTGTATGTTATCCTATTGGCTTACATGTTTGTAGGGCCAAACACACATATGTCCCATACCACAGACGGGCATTGGACCACACTGTGTAGCAGCCCAGTATATGTAGGGGTAGTGTGTGAGTGGCACATATGAGGATGTTGTTGAACAGACAGTCCATATACTGTAATATTACACTACTTTACCATATGTGGCTGTGGCTGTGTTCACATTGGTTGTGGTTATGCACTTTCAGACAGGTATCTGTTACTCTGTGCTTTGACATGCCTGTAGAGCATGCTATATATGCAGGTACATGTGTATTCCCCCATAGGAAATGTAGGCCAGTGTTGAACCAGTCTGCCTGTAGCCTGCACAGTGCTCTGTTACATGCCTAGCAGCTTAGTGTACTTACCCAGTGAGATGTCATGTCCAGATACTTGTCAAATGTACTGCTGCCAGGCCACCATAACAGTCATGTATGTCAGACAAAGCAGTGGGATGCTGTACAGATGTATGTCAATAACTTTTGGGTAGTATGGCCATGGCACCTCTGTACCAGCAGTTATTATGTGTCAGGATAGACAGGGGTGTGTGAATGCATAACCTATATGGCAAATGTATACCAGAAGTTACGTGTTATACCCATCTACATGGCTGTTAACATCTTCATTGTCAGGCTTGGTCCACATGACTTGCACTAAGGGGTTCTGTGTATACCTCTGGACTGTCCAGAGTGTGTCAGACTGTCCACATATATTGGCCATATCTCTGCTGTAGTCCACAGGAGAATTATTGCACTAGCAGTGGTACTGTACTATGATGTCCTTAGGATGTCTGCCAGTAGCCAATGGTGCACATGTTAAAAGCAAATGTGACCTTTCACACACACCATGTCTGTGAAGACAATCCCTATTACAGTAGCAATAGTCTACAAATATACCTGCAATACATACCTGACATCCCCTTGCACTACGAAGTTGGGACTACCGGGGCTAAGGTAGGGGTCCACTCCATGTTTAGAACATATGGTGAACATATATGTATATCTAATTATGCATATATCTATATAGATATATACACATATACATATCGACATACATAGATGGATATGTATATGTATATGTACATATATATAAACACTCAGATATATACATATACAGAGCAATATATGTCTACACATATACAGATAGAGATACATATGCACATATACGTATGGATATCCACATATATATTGACAGTAGGAGGTATAACAGAATAGATATGTATGGACATATAGTTGTACATATCTACATATATACCAACATAACTAGGCATAACTGTACACATAGGATGTGCATACATATATAGCTATATAAACATATATGTATATCTACATATATATATATATATATATATATATATATATATATATATATATATATATATATATATATATATATATATATATATACACATACATATATCTATATATACATATATGTATATACATATATATATGTGTGTGTGTGTGTGTGTGTGTGTGTGTGTGTGTATATATATATATATATATATATATATATATATATATATATATATATGTATATATATATATAGGATCACTACGAAATACCGAACACCCAAAATCCCGACGCTGAAAACACTGAGACCAGATGGCCAAAACCCCGAGTTACCAAAGGACCAGAAGAGCAAAATGCAAAATCCTGATGTTAAGGGATTTTGCGTTAGCGCTTCTCGTGTTGCGGTTCAGGTAAGTATGTCTGTGTAAGTACGTTTGTGAGGGGTGTAGTGTGTGCAAGTGTGTGTTGTGACTGTGGTGTGTGTGTGTGTGAGGGACTGTAATGTGTGGGTGTGAGTTTGCCTTGTGTGTCTGTGTGATCTCGGAGTTAGAATAATAAAGTAGGGGTGTGAGGGGCTTGCCCCCTGCCTATGTCTAGTGTAGGATACATTGTTTGGTTGTAGGGGGAAGGTGTGTGTATGTGTGTGCTGTTTGGTTGTGTAACTTTCGCAATTTTGAATTTTGCGGTTTTAAATATTCGGTATTGTGGGGTTTCGGGTATGTGGTCTCGGTGTTTTAAGCGTTCGGATTTTGGGCATTTGGTATTTAGTAGTGATCCCATATATATATATATATATATATATATATATATATATATATATATATATATATATATATATATATATATATATATATATATATATATATATATATATATATATATATATATATATATATATATATATATATATATATATATATATAGGATGCACAAGCCAGTGCATTTCTTTGTGCCGGTCCCAAGTCCGGATAAATGGGGGGGGGAGCTGCATCAGGAAGGGCATCGGGCGTAAAATTTTGCCAAATCATACATGCAGAAAACAGTACAGAAATACATACTGGATCAGTCAAGGCCTGGGTTAACAACGACCGCCACCAGTACTGTTGGCCAACAGGGTGCTGGCGGAAATTGGGCTACTGTTGGCTGAAGGAGGAGGAGAAGAGGGGGAAGGCATGCCCAAGGCAGGTAAAGGCTAGGACTGTGATAGTGAGGGTCGGAACTTTGAACGTTGGCAGTATGACTGGTATAGGGAGAGAGCTAGCTGATATGATGGACCGAAGAAAGGTTGGTATATTGTGTGTGCAAGAGACCAGATGGAAGGGGAGCGAGGCTAGGTGTATTGGAGGCAGTTTCAAATTGTTTTATCATGGTGTGGTTGGGAGGAGAAATGGTGTAGGCATTATCCTGAAGGAACAGTATGCTAAGAGTGTTTTGGAGGTGAAAAGAGTGTCAGATAGAGTGATGTTTATGAAGCTGGAAATTGATGGTGTAATGATGAATGTTGTTAGTGCATATGCTCCACAAGTTGTGTGTGCGATGGACGAGAAAGAAAAATTTTGGAGTGAGTTGGATTAAGTGGTGATGACTGTACCCAAGGGTGAGAGACTGGTGAATGGAGCAGGTTTCAATGGGCATGTTGGTGAAGGGAACAGAGCCAGTGAGGAAGTGATGGGTAGCTATGGTGTTAAGCAAAGGAATGCAGAAGGTAAGATGGTAGTAGATTTTGTGAAAAGGATGGACATAGCTGTGATAAAAACGTATTTTAACAAGAGGGAGGAGCATAGGGTGACATACAAGAGTGGAGGAAGATGCACACAGGTGGATTATATCTTATGTAGAAGGGCCAGTCTGAAGGAGATTGGAGACTGTAAAGTGATGGCAGGGGAAAGTGTAGTTAGGCAGCATAGGATGGTTGTTTGTATAATGACATTGGTGATCAAGGAGAGGAGGATGAGTGTGAGGGCAGCACCAAGGATCAAATGGTGGAAACTGAAAAAGGGTAATTGTGAGGTGATGTTCAGGGAAGAGTTAAGACAGGCACTGGGTGGCAGTGAAGAGTTACCGAATAGCTGGGTAACTACAGCAGAGCTGGTAAGAGAGATGGCTAGAAAGGTGCTTGGTGTGACATCTGGAAAGAGGAAGGAGGACAAGGAGACCTGGTGGTGGAATGAAGAAGTACAGGAGAGTATACAGAGAAAGTGGTTGGTGAAGAAGAAGTGGGATTGTCAAAGAGATAAAGAAAGTAGACAAGAGTATAAGGAGATGAGGTGCATGGCAAAGAGAGAGGTGGTCAAGGCTAAGGATAAGACATATGAAGAGTTGTATAAAAGGTTGAACACTAAGGAGGGAGAAAAGGACCTGTACTGATTGGCTAGACAGAGGGGCCGCTCTAGTAAAGATGTGCAGCAGGTAAGGGTGATAAAGAATAATTAGGGAAACGTACTCACAAGCGAAGAGAGTGTGTTGAGCAGATGGAAAGAGTACTTTGAGGGGCTGATGAATGAAGAGAGTGAGAGAGAGAGAAGGTTGGATGATGTGCGGATAGTGAATCATGAAGTGCAGTGGATTAGCAAGGAAGAAGTAAGGATAGCTATGAAGAGGATGAAGAACGGAAAGGCTGTTGGTCCAGATGACATACCTGTGGAAGCATGGAGGTGTTTAGGTGAAATGGCCATGGAGTTTTTAAATAGATTGTTTAATGAAATCTTGGAAATTGAGAGGATGCCTGAGGAATGGAGAAAAAGTGTTTTGGTACTGATTTTTATGAATAAGGGTGATGTGCAGAGCTGTAGTAACTACAGAGGGATTAAACTGATCAGTCACAGCATGAAGTTATGGGAAAGAATAGTGGAAACTAGGTTAAAAAGGGAGGTGATGATTAGTGATCAGCAGTATGGTTTCATGCCAGGAAAGAGCACTACAAATGCAATGTTTGCTCTGAGATTGCTGATGGAGAAGTACAGAGAAGGTCAGAAGGAGTTGCATTGTGTCTTTGTGGATTTAGAGAAAGCATATGACAGGGTGCTTAGAGAGGAGTTGTGGTATTGTATGAGAAAGCCGGGAGTGTCAGAGAAGCATGTAAGAGTGGTGCAGGATATATACAAGGGTAGTGTGACAGTGGTGAGGTCTGCAGTGGGAGTGATGGATGCATTTAAGGTGGAGGTGGGATTACATCAAGGATCAGCTCTATGTCCTTTTTTATTTGCAATGGTGATGGACAGGTTGACAGACAAGATCAGACAGGAGTCCCCGTGGACTATGATGTTTGAAGATGACATTGTGATCTGTAGTGAGAGTAGGGAACAGATGGAGGAGACCCTGGAGAGGTGGAGATATGCTCTAGAAAGAAGAGGAATGAAGATCAGCAGGACTAAGACAGAATATATGTGTGTGAATGACAGGGAGGATAGAGGAATGGTGAGGATGCAGGGAGTAGAGGTGGTAAAGGTGGATGAGTTTAAGTACTTGGGATCAACAGTTCAGAGTAATGGTGAGTGTGGAAGAGAGGTGAAGAAGAGAGTACAGGCAGGAAGGAATGGGTGGAGAAAAGTGTCAGGAGTGATTTGTGACAGACGAGTACCAGTAAGAGTGAAAGGGAAGGTCTACAAGAGGGTAGTGAGACCAGCTATCTTATATGGGTTGGAGACAGTGGCATTGACAAAAAGGCAGGAGTCAGAGCTTGACGTGGCAGAGTTGAAGATGTTAAGATTTGCACTACGTGTGACGAGGATGGACAGGATTAGGAATAAGTATATTAGAGGGTCAGCCCAGGTTGGAAGGTTTGGAGACAAAGCCAGAGAGGCAAGATTATGTTGGTTTGGACATAGGAGGGATGCAGAGTATATTGGGGAAAAAGATGCTAAGGATGAAGCTGCCAGGTAACAGGAAAAGAGGAAGGCCTAAGATAAGATTTATGGATGTGGTGAGAGAGGACATGCAGGTGGTTGATGTGACAGAGCAAGATGCAGGTGAGAGGAAGAAATGGAAACAGTTGATCTGCTGTGGCGACCCCTAATGGGAGCAGCCGAAAGAAGAAGAAGATGTACATACGAAGAGATGTACACATGGCCATATATAAGTTGCACTATACAGATGTGTATACAGACATATGCATGCGTATACAAGTGTATTTACATGTAGACATATATAGACCATATCTCTCTCTCTCTCTCTCTCTCAATATATATATATATATATATATATATATATATATGTACACACACACACACACACACACACACACATATATATATATATATATATATATAGATATATATATATATATATATATATATATATATATATATATATATATATACACACACACACACACACATATATATATATATATATATATATATATATATATATATATGTGTGTGTGTGTACATATGAAGAGATGTACACATGGCAATATATATGTTGCACTATACAGATGTGTATACAGACATATCTATGAGTATACATGTGTATTTACATGTAGACATATATAGACCTATTATATGTATATAATCATATTCCTGTCATGTGTAAACCTCACGGTTGTGTATACCGTCCCAGATGTATCTCACCATATGTATCTGCTATGTGTACATTATGATAAAACAACATATGTGATGCAACAGTCATATTGATAACAAGGACTACACAATTTAGGAAGTAAAGGCAATTGTTCAGTACTACTCAATATGTGTATTGACAGCTATATTGGTAAAACAACAGCTGTCTTCACAGTGGTCATGGCATAGGGGGTAAGTGCTGTGACTTTAGTGTACAGGGTCCTGGGTTCAAGTCCTGCAAAGGCTGTTCATTTTGTTGCTGGGCAGAACAAGGGCTGTCAGATTCAGAGTGGAAAAGGCAGTTTTGAGCAGCTTTAAGTGCACTTGTGCAGGTTTGTCTGAAGCTAAGCACTGCTAAGCTATGGGTAAACGTATGGGCGCTTACACAGTGCAGGCTTCACTTACCAGTGCGCAAATCAGCTCAACTGTTATATTGCAGCAATGTTGATACTTGCTAAGCATGGCTTAGCCCTGGTAATCAGATCACACCACCCAGTCTGTTAACATAGCAGAGTAATGACATTTGTAATAAGTGTATGTAATGCCATGTACAATACATGCTCCTATGTGCTGTCATTATGGTAGCAAGTGTTGTGAGTGTCATGTGTGGGACACAGACATATATGAGGCCTGTACAGCACTGTTATCCATATGAATGTATTACATACAAGGGTAGTAGACCAGGGTACGTGCTGTCACACTGGCATGTACTGTATCATGGCAGTACTACTGTTGGCAGTGCTTACCCAGGCAAGAGCAGAGTGCTAAATGTAGTACTGACAACAGGCACACCTGCAGGCATAGCTGGACTGTGAGGCCTCCCTGCTGTGTCACATTATATACCCATTACTGGGTAATGATCCATCATGTGGAATGTAACTGTAGACTACCATATGTACAGCACATGTTACTGAGGGCTTCTGCCATGTAGTTATGGCATACATATTGTTGTCAGATGTCTATCTGTCAACACACTCATGCTACTGCATAGCTACTTGCCAAGCTGATGACTGTCAGTCCCTGAACAGATGTGCAGATGGCAGGTATCCAGCAGGGATATGCACAGGCACCTAAGCATGATTGACACTGACATGACTGCCCAGCTGTGTAAGAAGTGGCACATATAGGAGATGTCAGCCTGTACATACCACATGCCACAGGTACCTCCACTACACTACCACAGTCAACTGAACATGCTCACCCTGTACATACCACATGCCACAGGTACCTGCACTACACTACCACAGTCAACCGAACATGCTTGGGTACAGGTCACTATCACAGACAATAACCATGTTTTGTAATGCATATTGCATACATGTCAACTTGATCACCTCAATGGCCACGTGCAGGAGGCACCTGGGGTATTAGCTGATGCATGTCATTCACTCCCTGAGGGTCAAGATGGTAGTGTCTGTCGATAGATGCCCACTGCCACCTGGCAGGTGGCAGGATAACACTGCACACACAACCCTTACACAACCCATCTTCCCTTGGACATTAGCTAGGTACACAGCTATGACCACCTGCAGGGATGCACCCCTGTAATGACACATGTGTACATGTGCATGACTGAGTATAGCAGTGTCTGTGTGTTTGCACACCTATACATGGGAATTCCATGAGGGCCTTCACAACCAATGCAACACCCATTGCCATAGTCAGTTGTGGCTGCTGCTGTATGGGACATTACATGTACCCTGTTAAGCCCCCCATACCAGCTACATGAGCCTTGCAGTACCAACACAACAGTGTTTTACAAATGGGGTGATAGGCATGGAATACCCATTGTGTTCTGGCATGTGTATGTAGGTGTGTATGTCCATATATCTGTAGGGGACAGCATTCTGAGGCCACATACTCCTATTGCAATACCCATTGCCACACAGTAGTATAGATAGCCATGTTGCTACCCATAGGTGAGGCATGACAATGCAACATCCTACTATGCATGTGACATGTGCATGAGATACATACCCCTGTAGTAGCACTGCTGGGGTATACTATGGGTTGTATCACAGTTACGGCAAATGTCTTATGGTGTGTATGGCAGAGTGTCATCATGGGTTTCAGGGAGTACAATATCAACTGGGGGATGTGGATGGTGTGTACACAGTCATTACACCAAGGTACACCCGGTATATGTCCCATGTACCACGTTATGGTTACTACTGTCACCATCAAAGATACAGGTAACTGTTACCACACTCCAAGCCAGTTATGCATGTGATGTGTGCAGCCTAACTGTAACACATTGGACACACAGTCAGGCTAGTAGCCCTGGTATCTCGTATGTGTGTTGGGCTGTTATGTGTCTGTAAATGTGTATATGACAGTATGTCACACTATTTATTGTCCAAACACACCCATCACAACCCCCATTAGCATACTGTACATGTCTGGGGATGTTCTGCATGTAACATGTAACCTGGGACACACCTCACCCTAAATGCTGTGTTGTGTGTGCAATGTAAGCCACACACTTCAGTATCACTACATAGCTAGGTAGGGGTCTACTCCCAATGTTGCCAAGTAACAGAGTGCATGTATGTGGATGAGTCTACATCAGGTTGCAGGGTATACACTCCTCAGTGGGCCACCCATACATGTGGCACAGACACTAACCAGTTTACTAACCTATGACATGTGTTCAACTGTACCCCAGATATGTCACAGCCATGGTGTCACCACAGTGACACATGCCGTTGTGGAATATGACTGCAGACCATCCTCCTGTTGACACATGTACACCTACAAAACAAATTGATAACATTGTAGAGACTACATATGACCAGTGTTACTAGCAGGTATAAGGCATCATTGCTGGATGGATACACTACCAGCCATATATGCATTACACTCTATTCCCTACATGTTACACTGCAGTACTGTGGTACACTGCAGTGCAGTCACCATGTGCATCAGAACCACATCAGCCTGTCCCTGCCTTGATGGTATGGATGACAGGGATGTGGCACAGGTTTCATCATATGCACAGGGTATGATGTTGATTTGCCAGAGGCTGAGAGTGGGCCATACATTTGACACCATGTGAGTGGGTGAGGGGTGTACTGTGGAGAGCTGGGCAAGGTGATGTCGTGTGTCTAGGTATGGGGTTGCCCTAGGTGTGTTTGCATAGTGTGTGGGTATGCATGCACACAGATCTGCCATGTAGCTGCCCTACAGGTGTGATTATGGCAGCTGCAGACCATACCAGGCAGGGTGTGCAGTTCACTGCCTCCGGCCACAGACACATGAACTGTGCCTGCCAGGGGTTTCACGGGCATGGCCAGGTACAGGCTTTGATGCACTACTGTCACCTGCTGATGACAATTGTCCGCTGGTACCAGGTCCCTCCTGGGACTGGCCAGGACCAAATGCACGTGACCAGCTGTGGTGTGGTGTGTACAGCACATCACTCACACTGCCAAGGCTGCTACTGCCACAATGGGAGCCCCTTGTTGCCCTAGCACATCCATGTTGACTGCCAGCTGTTGGTGTTGCTGGCCCACGTCCATGTGGGTATCGCCGCATCCCCCCACACATTGAAGCCCGGACACACCACAGCCAATGAGGGCTATCATCTCATCATGCCATCTAGCCGTGTACTTAGTATAAGCACGGATGGCACCCAACAGTTCACGGAGATTGTCGCTTACAGATGCAAGAGCAGCCCTCTGCAGCCTCAGGCCCTGTCTGGTGTAATGTTCCATACCTGCCTGCACCACCATGACAGCATGAAACATGAGCCTGCTGTTACCAGCTATGTCACCTATGCCAGAGGCATGATGTCCAGCGGCCCTACCATGAGCACACTGGGACATCCGCCTATGTGGTACCCTGCCAGACATCTGGCTATGCCTGCTGCGACCAGACACAGTAGGCATGGTTACCAAACGTCCCTGTGCACTGCCACTAAACGCCAGCTGTTCCTCCGCTAAGGCCACTGGTGATGGGGTATGTGTAGGCACTGAAACTGTGTGCGGGGGTTGGGGTGGCTGAAAGGGGGATGTCAAATGTCTGCGCAGTGTTGGCCCCTGACAGCCCCACCTGTGCCTCAAAAGTACTATCATCATCTTCGGTGTCTGTATGGACACCAACATCAGACTGCATGCAGGAGGGACCCTGACCCACCTCGGCACCTGTGGGGGAAAAACAATAAATGCACTTTAAATTCTGTACAGCATTGCCTAACAGTACACACACACACACACACACACACACACACACACACACACACACACACACACACACACACACACACACACAGACACCTCTGTAATACCTACCTGTCCATGGCTTTACAGACAGTTCCACTTATATGTCCATGTATTACCCCATCCTGCATCACACTTGTTAACATACACATTGTTACCACTCATTAACATATCAGTCCTCTAAATGCCCACACATGCTGCCACAACACAAGGCCTGTTGCTACTTTACCTGCTTGAGCTGTGTGTAGTGGTTTTACATTACCTCGCTGCTGTCATTTGGTATGCACCTTCTGTATGTCCGGACATGTGTGGGCTACTATGTTGTATCCGTAATATCTCACACTGGTGTGTCATGTGTATGTAATGTTCAGTACATGCCACATATGCTGCTCTTTCTGCCATCACGTGACAACTGTAATATCTGAATACACTCCCTGGTGTTGACTAGTACTTCCCCAATGCATTGTAGTGCTGCATATGTGGGTTGTAGGTGACCTGTCTGCTGACTGCGATATTAAGGGTGTACCTGGTGTCTACCTTCCCTCTGGATGCCTGTTCCATGCTACAGACTATATTATACTATTTGCTGTCCTGTGATTACACACATGACAGGTATTCCTGGTGTGTAATGTGATAGTCCATGTCCATGTAGTGCATGGTCCCAAAGGGAGGTACAGCCGTATGAACACCCCACAATCACACATGTGTATACATGGCCACCCACACAAAAACACACATGCACACACACACATCCTGCATGCGTCTACCTCCCTCCACTTCACCAGAGTGACCCTGCAGGCAAACTAACTGACCATCAAGGTGAGCACACACACACACACACACACACACACACACACACACACACACACACACACACACACACACACTCACACACACACACACACACACATACACATATACAGGTGAGGTTGCACAATGATAGTACACACAATCCTATTACCCATTTGTCAACATGCAAAACATATGGTATAGAACAGCATGCAGTTCAGCTATAAACAATCCATGCTAGCAGCAGTATATATGTGTGTGATGCATGTGCTGTGTCACTAGGTGATGCCCTTTCCCCTGGATACCACTGCACCCATGTACAAAGTTCTGCTGTGCACCTGTTCTGCACCCTGCCATGTACTATGCACCACAACTCACAGGTGTACAACCCATTGCAGAATGTGTAGTACTGTGTCAGTTATGTCAGCTTTATTTCTCACAGCCCCTTTGTTTTTCAGCAACACATACCTGGGATGATATGTGGACAGTTGTCATTGATGAATGCCTGATGCCTGATTTACAGCTGTCAACATCAACAGACCATGTATGACCACTCCAATACTCTTACACTGACAACCATCAGAGCATACTGTGGCTATGGGGCGGGTGCAGAAACATTTATTGATTTGACACACACATCCTTGATCTGCCATGGGACTACAACACTGCATATCTTAGCAGTATATCAGCCCGATATGTGACATATGCCCTGTACTTTCACATCCAGTGTCTGCAGATTGTGTTAGGTGTGTGGTTGCTGACCACAATGCATACACACCATGCGGGCATATGTGTGCACACTGTTATCATGACATTTTATCGCACCTCTTGTTGTGTGTACTACAGCAGTCACTACTCCTGGCAGGGGTATACCAGCGTGGGCCATCTGCATTTGCCAGTGTATGTTCAGTCTGCCCTACACATCTCCCCCTATTCTGCATGATTGCAAGGTCTACTCATATGCACATCCCATAGTGTTCACACACTGCCATCACTATTGCTGTGTGGGCAGGGTTACAGCTGCCACAGGTCCTGAACCTGACCATGTGCAGATAGAGACATTCCTAGCATCCTTAGTATCCTTGCTGCAGTGCACTGGTGCATCATGCTGAAACTCCCCCCTCCTTCATTCTTTATGCAGATGCATGACAAGTAAGCCCTACACATGTGTGTCACTTTGCAGTGTCCCATACACTGAACACCACATGTTGCAGCCTAGACCCAGCTGATAATGTGGACTACTTTAATGCCTTATGCCATAGTGTATCTCTGCAGCAGTTGCCATTGTCCTACAGGTATATACACTGGTGTTGCTCTGTATATGGGTGTTGTTCCGAACATGTCCCTATCTTAGGCCATGTCTACCACCAGTATGTGACTCCCTGTGGACACATTACACAAAAGACAGGATGTTAGTTATCATGCAGCTGTCAGACATACCCTTCCAATACCCCATCATGTTCACCCCTGTGAGACCGTGCATTTCACAGCAACAATACATGCACATGTATAGCATGCAGTCAGGGTAGGTGTGTTAGATGTGTGCATGGAATATACCATCGCCATTACATCCCCGGCGGTGTGTTGGCAGGCATCTACATAAAACATACTCACCAATTACAGGCTGCTGCCTTGGCGGTCTCCCGGAGGGATCGACATAAGAGGGTGAGAGATGCAATGTCAGTGGCCACACCTGTCACAGTGCTACAGGGTGGGTGCAGTATTATAATACATCAACTGTACATTCCCACGATACTAACACATCTGGACATCTGTTTATCACTACAATGCAGCAACATAATATATCTATGACATGTCAGATATGCATGATCTACCTGTACCAATGCGGATGTATACACAACAGTAGTCTACTGATTTGCCCTGTGTCCTTACCTTCATGCTCCTCGGCTGGTGTGTGGGTGACACCCACCTCCATGAAGGTTCCCAGCAGTTGATGGCTGGCTGAACAGGCAGGTGCCATGAGGCTGGCCAGGAGCTTCTCCACACATGTCAGGGGGGATGGATGGCATACCTCCCCCGTGGCAAGGTGATCACCCCGGACTGCATCAGCATGCTGACGGACATTGTGAAGCAGGTCAGTACAATGATGCTGGACCTGCTCATAACTGCAGTTGTGCAGTTCATCATCATTGACCCTGTGGACTTGGTCATTCCACAGGGTGGTCCACTCCTGCTGCTCATGTGCAGCCCTGCTAAACAACACTGGGTAGTGTTGGATCAAGTGTGATATCACCACATCATCCTCTGCTTGTGAATAGGTGGGCAACCGTGCATGTGACATCTTGGCTGAAAGAAATAAAGATGGAAACAGGTCTGAGCAACTCATACAGCAAGGTTACCACAGTTCGTAATACACATCTCTGTCATCCCGCCACCATGTCAGCTTCAACAAACTGTACACACAACTTATTAGATATGGCTACAGCTTACCTATCAGTGGGACAGATATTGTATTGTGCCACCCTTTCTACTATGTGAGTGTAGCCATGTCCCCTGCGTGGACACTATCATGGCTGGCCTGTTACAGACTATTCACCTGCATGCCATTGTCAGGGTCACTATGGGTCCATATATGCCAGTGGTATGGTTGCTTTGGGATTGCTACACATCTGACATTCTGTGTTATTGGGGATATGTATGCATGCTGTGATTGTGTAGACTATTACTACCAACATATGTTCTATAACAGTGACACGATAACATGTATATGTTCTATTGGCCAGCAGACCCACCTCTCCAAATCCATATGCCTATGATACCTGGCCACAACACATGTGTGTCCCAACCTTGGGCCTCCTCATGTACTGGTCCAGCAATACCATCAGATGGAACCAACCCAGGGGATGTTGTCCCCCCCCCTGGGGCACACACAGACATGTTCCTGTCCCTTGAGGTCAGGTCTAGGGTCTGTTCCATACCGGGCTCCACAGACACATGTGGGATGTGCTATATCAGTCTGAGGCTCCCAGTACACATTCACAGGGCCAAAATGCTCCTCCTGCTCAGCCTGCAGACCAAGCACCTTCAGGACGTGGACTGCTGTTTTGAGTAGCAGTGAGTGGGAGACAAGTTCCCATTGTGCCCATATTTGGGCCCATGGGGCATCCACATCACAGACCGCACACACCATCCAAGGTGTTTACCTACCACATGTGTCCCATACCACCCCTGTAGACTGTCCTCTTTATTTACCAACCCTGACCACCTCTACAAGTGTACCTGCAATACGTCCCCATATTCCCATTGTATACTTCACAGACGGGGGCAATGTGGTCCCAACAAGGAACTAACATGTGACATACCTGTCCATATTGCACACTCTGCCAGCTGTGGATATCTGTGTGTATTGCTATGTGTTCTGGTGCCTCACACATAGCACACATCACTGTGGTAGTAATATAGGGGACATGCCTTTACATACATATATGTTTGTGTGTGTGTTTGTATATATGTAGACGTGCATATAGGTATATATCTCTATATATGTGTAGATATATGTGATGTATATATGTGCACATATATATGTCTACACATGGGTATCTGTATATTTGTGGACATATATGCTGATATACATATATATCTTTATATATTATATATGTGACATATGTACACATATGCATATCTATATGTGGGGTACATTCAGACATCAGATCCACAATCTCACAACACCTTCCTGCACAGCTGCACTGTTTTGCCTTGCTACAACACAGACAGGTGCCACATCTGGGCACAGCTTGACATTAGGGGGTATATGTAGGACCCAATTGTAGGTAACCCTATGCCACATCTATGGCATTCTGACATGCAACATTACAGATTAACCTGAGTATCCTGCCAGTGGTGGGCCGTAGGTCACACGTGTCCATCATAATGCCATTACTTCCACCACCAGCTATTGGCCACATAATATACAGACTTCCCATTACACAACACACACTATGATGGCTTACATCTTGTCAGTCAGTGCTGACCTACACAGTTGATGGCTATGGCCCACTACCCACAGGGACAGACACTGTTGTCCATAGCAGTTGTTCAGTTGAACATCATCACAACAACACCTGATGGCACATATAAATCATTTCACATCATCTATTCCATTATTATGGACAAGGTACTACATTCTATTACATGTATATATACTTCACATACCTGTTGTGGGAATGATGTCTTGATGAATGAATGCTGAATAAATGCCTTTGCCTTAAGTTTTTTTTTTTTTTTAAAGTTTTTTTTTTCTGTCTCTGTCTCTCTCTCTCTCCCTCTCTCCAGTAAATGGACTGAGCTGCTTTGAATAGATTGCAGTATGGCTTCAGTAGGTGATGCACATGATCAGATGGTGGCCTCTGCACCAATCAGTGTCCAGCACTTGCTAACTGCATGCAGCTTGCTGTGTAGTACTTCCAATTACCACTGTCATGGTACCCACCATAAATCCCTACGTCATGTGGGTGTGGTCCCTTTACCTTTCCTCTGTGATGGACATCCTTCCTGTGTGTGGGCATCAGTGTTACAGACAGCAGGTAGCAATACCTATTACAGGAGAACCTGCACACTCAGGCCAGCTACATATTTGTAGGAGGTACCAGAACTACAGACAGTGTGAGTAGAGTTGTGTTATGCTTTGTATAGTGCTGGTGTTACAGGGTTTGTGTGTACATACTAGTTTACCTTGGAATGCAGTCTGTCTGCATAGCTCTCAACTGTGGGCTTATCCTTTTGATGGCCAGAGGTGTGCCTATCATGTTTTATCTGTCCACCACACAGGTCCTGTGTCAGATATTTCACTGACAGTGTATGTGTTGAGTGCTATCAATACATGGCTACATCCATTTATGTTTCTAACATCAAAACCCTGACTAAGGTTATGTTGCAAACTATCCTGCAACACCAGCAATTTGCTTAGTGTATGGCAACAGTTTTCCACATATGGGCCTATGTTCTAGCCTCTGTCCTCCACGTACATTCAAGCTTTGCACATATGACATGCTGTCAGGGGTTGTTCTGTAGTGGGCTGTGTGTATATCATGCTGACATTCCTGCCATCAGTCCACTGCTGCTGTAACCCCCACACGTACGGTGGGGCTGGGGCCATACATGTGTGGGCATCACCTACACAATACATGTGTGCCCTTATGCACTCCAGAGGCCAGTGTATGTAACAGTGGTATATGGCCCTGTATTATTGAGTCTAGGAGGGAATGCACCATAAATAACCTAGGTTGTTGAAAAATGTGGGGGTATCAGGGCTGAGCTGCCTTAAGGTATCTGAATGCACAGTACCATACAATTCACCTATATTTAATTTAGTTACATAAACTGGGTTAATGCAAGCCTACCGCCAACTGCCATACAGACTGTTCTGTTTGTCAGTGTGCTTGTGATGGCATCAGTTATGTCTTGTTATGTAACAGCTACATTCCATTGTGTCAAGTGAAGTCTTTACCACCTAGTGATTGTGTACAGAATGTAGACAGAGACTGCTGAACTATACACCTGAATTACTTACTGTTGATTGTTTGGTATTGTGTGGCCAAGTCTGTCTTTACTATTGTACTGTTTGAAGGGATTGGCCTGGACAGCAACATTTGTGAATGTTTCCAGACTACTGTGTTAGGATGACTGTTTCACAGTTGCATTACTCTGTTTATATGGATGTCAGTGTCTGAAAAGCTATATGACATGGCATATAAAACTGTAATAGTACACAAATAAAGGTTTTCCATTTATGCAAACGTGTATGTGGTGTTATATCCTATGACCTCTATTTGGGTATATGTTGCATACAACGATTGTTATTTGTATGGGTGGCTCATACAGTCTCCAGTTGTTAAGGTGTTAACTGTAGGCATTGTGGTTGCTCTATATTGTGTGCACCTTCTACATATGTATCTTACTGCACATATCTCTGCGTGTGTATGTGTAGTCACATATATATATATATATATATATATGTATATCTGTATCTGCATATATGTGTCTCTGTATATGTATCCTGGGGATGTTGATAGCTCCACATTGCACATTTCCTATGAGAGCCAGACTGTACTGCAATACCAGCCTGACATCATACAGGTGGGATATAGTACTGTTAACATATTGTGCATTTGTCATGTCAGGTCCTGGTTATGGGATCTGCAACACTTGTTACTAGTGTATTTCAGGGTGGACGTGTTTGGCTGTGGAGGGGTATATACCTATTCGTACTAGATATAAATTGTTTGAGGCCTCTCAACCCCTTTAACGGTGTGCATATATGTTTTAGGTATTTTCCCATTGTTATCTACAGATGTATGTCCATATATACCTATATATATATATATATATATATATATATATATATATATATATATATATGGATCTACCTGACATGGTCGACAGTTCATATGGTCGAAAGTTCATTTGGTCAACAGTTCATTTGATCAACAAGCATTTTATGTGGGGGGCTTCGGCCCACACCCCCGATAATGAGGGGGCTGTGCCCCCAACACCCCCCCTAACTATATATATCAACTCCAGGGTTGCACAACATTGGGGAAGGGGGCAAATCTGCTTGTCAACCAAATGAACCATCAACCAAATGAGTGTCGATCATATGAACTGTCGACCATGTCAGGTAGACCCATATATATATGTATATATATATATATATATATATATATATATATATATATATATATATTTGCTTACATAAATATAACTATGTCAGTATATACCTATACGTATATATATATATATATATATATATATATATATATATATATATATATATATATATGCTTACATATATGTAACTTGCTGTATATATTTAGATATATAGATGTAGACATATATATCTATAGATGTAGGCATTTGCATGTATATATGTTCATACAGATTTCTATATAATGTATATGTATATATATATATATATATATATATATATATATATATATATATATATATATATATATATATATATATATATATATATATGTATATGTATATATATATATATATATATATATATATATATATATATATATATATATATATATATATTGTATCTCTTTAGATATTAATATATTTATACACACGCATACATCTAAATGTTGGAATACATTCTCTGTACTGTTGACTGACTGGGCTGGATGATATCTTTGTGAATACATCAGGGTTATGTATATCTGACATGGCTTAGTGGTAAATCACTTTTTCTGTTGTGTGTAGGTTCCTGGGTTTGAGCCTTGCAGAGGCTGTTTATTTTGTTGCTGGGCAGAACAAGGGCCATTGGATACAGAGTGATTAAAGCACTTTGTAGCAGTTGTAGGTGGGTTTGCACATGTTTGCATGGAGGTAAGCACTGTTAACTTCCAGTTACAGTTTCTTACACTGATTTAGCTTCTAAGTTGCTTAACCAGTGTAGGCATTGCTTATCTCTGTGCAAACAGGCTTAAACACACTTACTGCTGCTTAAAAGTGCTTACTCTCGTTTAACCCCATGCTAATTTCTTTAAAAGATAAGAAAAAGGGGTTGATATGAAAGTGGTGAAAAAAGGGGCACAAATAGGGAAAGACGGTAGGAAAACTAGCCAGGGATGAGCAGGAAGGGTGTAGAGGAGGTCCATAGCTGCCCATTTCTTCTACAGTAACAGCTGTGCATATACACTGAATTTGGAGGTAGACGCAGATATACCCCAGGGATTACCTCAGTGTCACTGCTCAACAGAGGCACAGCAAAATAATGGGTATAGTTCCCCATACTAAAGGGGTGGCGTAAGCCACAAAACTATGGGCTAGGCTTGTAAATGCCCTCGGGCAGATAGCCTAGTATGAACCTATGAACCTATGAACCTATGTGGACACTCACACCCCTGGGAGGGGTGAGGACAACAATAATAAGTTGCAATGCCAATTAGACTGGATTACATGTGTCCATTGGACACGTGTGTGAAATGGACAGCTATGTATGGGCCAAGATTTTTTTGTGGGAACAAATTCCCTTTTTTCTTTTTTTCAGGTGAGTGTGGGATGTTGGGGAGGAGTAGTAGATATAGTTGGGGAGGTAGGTTGGGTAGGTTAACAGACAAGACAAACAAGACACATACAGGGGCAATATTTGACACATGTAGGGGGGTAAACACCTTGATGGAGAGGGATATTGGGAAATTGGAAGCTCATGAGCCCTTTTGTAGAAACAGTGGGACTGAGGTCCCCACCCATGGGCAGTCACCCCTACCCCTTCACAGCACCGAAGGTGGTTTTCTGGGGGCTGAGTCGCAGAGCCAGACTGACCCTCTAGTCGTGACATGTGGCCCTCGAGCTGGCATAGCAGATTACCAAACTGCTGGTTGATCTCTCTATGCACCACGACCCCGACCTGGCAAAGGGTGACAGCTGCCTGTCCATGCCCACTCCAGGGGGGTGAGCCCATCTCCTGAGGTGATTCCACCAGAAGGTGGTGCAGGACCAATGGACAGGTAGCTCCTGGGTTGGGTCCCAGACATACTGGTGCCGTGTCCAGTGCCATGGACAGCTGAGGTGCTATAGTGTTTAAATGTCATCATCATATGTGGATTAGTAATAGTCAACACATTCCAGGGTTAGGTATAACAGCATGCATAGATATTCCCATTAACCCAGACACCAGATGCTGAACAGTTGCATAGGAAACAGAACACATGCATATGTCGGACCACAGTGGTAATAAGAACAGCATGCAGATGCATTGATGGCACCATGCCACCAATGTTGGAATAATTCAATATAGCACATGCATGGGGACCATTAAAATATTTATCAAACAATTGGACATTATCAGAACATAGGTGTCATTACATACCAGTTGGGGTAGGTATGTTGATTATTGTTGGAGATATGCTGGAGGGGGGAGATGTCAATTAACAACTAGTATATTCTTGTAATCCACATTACTTTCCTAGTCAGTGTTGTTATCTGTACCTTACAAGTCTTACTACACTACACTATAGCCTTAATTTGGACAGTGATATGGCTGTCATCATTGTTACACATGAACTGGGTTTACCTGCAGTATACAACTCTTACCTGGTATACCTGTGGAGGGAATGTTTGTTAACACTAACTGTTTCTACACATACTCCCAGATTCTGGGTTGATGTTGTGCACATAGCTATCCAACTCTTTCTGCACAGACTCTGGCCATGTGTTGACCACATGCTGGTGTGCTGGGACATATCTAAAATATTGCCCCCTTCCACCTTTAGTGACCTGACACACACATATACATGCTTTCCTACACAGTTATATTATGTAGCACAGTGTGGGTGACAGTGAACAATGATACTTTATTACTCAGGGAAACTGCACCACTCACAATTCCCTACAATACCAGAGAGGCCAGTACAGGTTATAATGGTCTGTATTTCTCAGCACAGTGTTTTTATCCAACGTACCTGTGAGAGCAATGTTTGTTAGCATTACCTGACTGTTGCCACACAAACTTCCAGATTACTGATTAGTAATATGCACACACATCTCACTCTGTTACTGTACACATTGGTCACAGCTTGACAACATGGGAGTGTAGATAGGACATACATGAAATATTACTCTCCTGACAGTTTCAGGGGTTGCTACAGTGACATATTTGTTCTCATAGGTGTTTGACAATCACTTGTATTCCCTGTTTGCTGGCTAAACATCTGGAATCATCTCACAGGCTTACCAGGGGGACAGGGGGACAGGCAGCAGATATGGGCTTTGATTCTGTATGCAGCCTACATCCACTCATAGGATTCAGACCATGGCTGTGTCTGTTACAACTTAAGCATTATCCATCACAGTTGTGTCTGCTATATAGATATTGCTGTGTATCTCCTATCTGCTTTCTGTATTATTAATCCCCTCTGCTTTTGCATTCTGACCTTGTATTACAACACTCTTATACAGATTTCCTAGACAGTTATATGTTGTAGGACAGTGTGGGTGACAGTGATGTGTGATACCTCATTATTCAGAGTAACTGCTTAAGTCTCACTGCCATACAATACCAGTGTAAACAGTACCAGTACTGGGTATCATTCTTGTATTTCTGGACACAGTGTTGGTATCTGACAGACCTGTGGGAGAAATGTCTATTAGCATTAACTGGATGTTCACACACACAGTACCAGATTTCACATTACTATTATGCACATACAGCTCACTCTGTTACTGTACACACTCTGACCACAGCTTGACAGGTTGGGGTGTAAATGGGACATAAGTGGGTACTTAGTCTCATTTGGTATTGTGGAGTTGCTAGTGTGCCAGCTTTGTTCTCATAGATGTGTGTCAATCAGTTGTATTTCCTGTTTGCTGCCTATACATCTGGGATCATCCCACTGATTTCCCAGGGGGACAGGTTGATAGGCAACAGGTGTGGGCCATTTTACTGGACATTCTTGACATATCTGTATAGTTGTGGGGTATTAGTCTGTATGCAGAGTACTACCACTGGCAGGATTCGAACCATGGCTGTGTGTGCTAAATAAACAGCGGTTCACATCTCAGTTGCATGTGCTATTCAGGTTTTGTTGTCTGCATTTTACCTGTTTACTGTCTATATGTCTCACAGTTTTACTACATGGCCTCTGGGAATTACACCTGTCATATACAGGCATTCCTACACATTCAATTTATGGTGCATGGTGTGGGTAACAGTGCTTAATACAACAGTACTATTACATGATTGCAGATCTATATTACCATATGATACCAGAGTATACACATGCAGTCCAGCAGTTAGACCTTTATTGTCAGGCTATTACACATTTATTGAAATACAAACAATACAAACAAGACTCTTTCCCGCCATATTCTCTAGTGTATGCAATACTTGCCTTGAACAATACAGGTTTTATACAGGCGATTAATTTACTACTACTTTTAGTTTTATTTCCTATGAGTATTACTGACCTGCTTCATGTTGCAACCTCGCCACACGACTGATGTGGGCCTCCTGGTTTGCGGTCCGCTCCATTGTAGCTGTGGGAGACATAAGAGGAATATTTAGCCATACCTATCCATAATATACCTGTGCTGGCAATTATTACACACATAGTGGGATGATACTTACACACAATTGGAACATCCCCTGCTGCTCTAGCCTCTTGGATCCACTCCTCCAAGAGGTCCCCCTTATGCCACTTCAGGTCAACATAGTGATGCCTAACCTGCTCACCAGTTTGGGACATGCCAGTGGCACTGGTGTGGTCATGAGCGAGATGGTCCCAGACCTCCACCTTATATTGGGAGCCCTGGTACTGGCCCTGCAGCAGTCTCTGATCATGGTCTTTGACAAGGAGTCCTGCCATGACTTTGGACTCCTGCATGCACCACCACTGTGCCTGAAAGTGCTCACCTTGCCATTGTGCCTGCAAGGGGAAGCTACAACCAGTTATGAGATGTATTCCTGCCTCTTGGGTTTAAGTAGGGCCGATTTCCGGCATGTTTTTGTGATTGGCCAGTTTTGAAAAGGCTAGGCTATAGGCAAACATGCTTACCTAAGGTTGGCATTGTTTAAAGGGGTATAACACTGGGCACATTGAGTTAGCTGGCCTACACATTGCTTACACCTCCTAAGCTGGCCTGTGCAATGCTTAGTGTTGCTTACATTAGACTTTGCATTATAATTCCTTTTTTGGCATTGAGTTATTATTCATTACACCTTAGATGTATGCCTGGTATCCATGATTCATGTGTAGGTACACTGTATGGGGTCTTTGTGTTTTATTGGGGACTTCAACACTCTATTACAATTACACCTGACTTCTGGCCTTACTGCTGTACTCTGGTTCACATATTTATGTGATGTAGTGGGTTAAGGCACATATGTCTGTATACTGATTCCTTTCACAGGTTCAGTTTGGTGTTACTATGGTGAAGGTTTGTTTACTGATACCTCATTTTTCTGTACTTCTGTGATGGCTTGGTGGTTAAGTATGGTGTATAGGGTCCTGGGTTCGAGATTTGCATGGCTGTTTATTTTGTTGATGGGCAGAACAAGGGCCATTGGATACAGAGTGATTAAGGCACCTTTGAGCATTTGTAAGTGAGTTTGCATGGGTTTGCGTGACGGTAAGCACTGCTAAGCTGCAATTACATCTACTTACAGAGAGTTAGCTTCAGAATTGCTTAACCAGTGTAGGTATTGCTTACTGCTGCACAAACGGGTTTAAGCTCACCTACTAGTGCTTAAATGTGCTTACTACTGCTTATTGTTGCTTAAACTTGCTTACTACTGCTTTTTTCATTATGTCACTGACACCTCACATGTGCATTTACTGCAGTACTCCAGTTCATAAAAATATGTTATTTAGTGGGTTATGCAACATAAATATTAGTCATAACGTGCTTTGCTGTTGGAAATGGGATGTGCTGCAGTGGGACTCGAACTGGAAATGCCAGCTCGTAAGGTGAATGCTCTGCCCACTACACTATTGCTATGCTGCTTCATTTGCATATATCTTCCTTGTTATCCTCTTTAGCTATTTAAGCTGCATTAACCTTAGCTAAGTGATGGGCACACCCCCGCACCTACTGTAAGCTTTAATCGGATTTTAAAATCACCCCCCTCTTTTATCTACCTTAACTACCTTCTCCTCACAACCCTCTTCCAACAACCTACCAGATATACAACCTGTCCCATAACTCAATCCCATGCAAACACCTAACCTTTTAGTCACTAAATATTCAAAGCCTAGACATAAAATTACTGAACTGCATTCTTGGATAGTTTACAACACCCCTCACATCCTATCCCTATCAGAAACGTGGCTCAAGCCACATACTTCAAACAGTGAAATACTCCCTCCTGGCTACAACATCTACCACTCTGATAGAACTTCAAAGAAAGGAGGTGGTGTAGCCATCCTCTACTCTAACAGCCTTAACCTTTCACCATACCCCACACCTATTCCTAACGTCCACCCTGCTGAACTCCTCATTCTAAACTTTCATCTGAATCCACACAAAAAACTCGCTATCACTTCCATCTATCTTCCTCCTGGCAACAATGTACCCATTCTAGAAAACATATTATCCTGGTTCTCTCTCAGCATACCTTATGAAACACTCATCCTTGGTGATGTCAATATAGACTGGTCAAAACTTTCTACTGACTCTCCTTTACTTAGTGTTCACTTTCATGGTTTCCACCAACTCATTTCTACCCCCACTCGTTTCCACAAAAAACTCAACCTCCAGCTCCACAATAGACTGGATTCTTACCAACTCCCCTCAACACTACCACCAGCCTAAAACCCTACCAGACTCCCTTAGTGACCATCTCCCTACCTCTATTCTGAGATATGACCCACATACTCCTAAACCCCACCTTTTTAAAGATTGTTGGAAACTATCCTCATTTAACTCTTCTCAGTTTAACTCAATTCTACAAAATATTGACTGGTCCATTCTTAGATAACTCCCTCTGAATGATGCCATTGACACTTTTAATAGCATTTTCCTGAATACTCTGGACTCCCTAGCTCCCTCCAGGAAGATCAGAGTGAAATCTAATCATACCCCCTGGCTTTCAAAAGAAACTAAGACCATCATAAAACAAAGAAACAGTGTCTGGAAAGCCTGTATCAAAACTGAACAAACTCCTCATCTTCTCAAATACAGACAACTACGTAATCTTGCCAAAAAAACAGACAATAATAGACAAAAAATAATTTCTAACCCCTGGAAATTCTGGTCAACACTTAATAGCATCCTTTACCCAGGCTATCCCTCTAAGCCACCCCCCTACCCAAACACGACTTTTGCAGAAACAGCTACCCTACTTAATTCCCACTTTATTTCCTCCATCCAAGATCTTCTACCCCTCAACCTAACTCCTCCTCCTTAACAGACCCAATACCCACCCCCAATGCTACTTTGTTTTTCCTTCAAGCCAGTTTCCACTTCTTACATCAAATGTCTACTGCTCAACCTCAAACACCGCTCTCCCTCTGTAGACAAATTACCTCCTACCTTCCTCAAACTTGCAGCTGACTCTATTGCCTACCCAGTGACTATATTAATAAATAGATCTATGCTAGACTCTACTGTTCCTACTCTATGGAAATCTTTCTACACTCCCCCTCTCCATAAAGGAAGTAACTCCACTGACCCTTCTAACTATCAATCTATTGCCATTCTATCCCCTCTATCTAAGCTACTAGAAAAATGTATCCATATACAGCTTCTTAATTACCTTCTCAATCACAACTTACTCACCCCTACCCAACATGGTTTCCGCCCCTATCACAGCACAACTACTGCTCTACTCTCCTTCACTCACACCATTGCAGACTCCCTAGAGAATAATAAACTTACCTCCTGTCTCTTTCTAAACTTCTCCAAAGCTTTTGATACAGTATCCCATCCTTTACTTCTATTTGGCTATTTTGTGGTAGGTGGGTTGGAGATTTTCCAAAGACATGCATCTGGAGCATTTCTCCCCGGGCCTCCACTGAAAACAGGCTCTGTGGAACCTAGTCGGACCTTCCCTGTCAACAAATGTTAAATAAATAAATAAAATAAATCTAAACTTGCCAACGTTCACCTATCCTCCTCCACCCTCAGCTGGTTTGCTAGCTATTTATCTGGACGTGAACAATCTGTCAAATGGCTCTCCCCCTTCTCCTTTCCTGCCTATCTCTACTGGTGTTCCACACGGTTCTATCTTAGGTCCCCTTTTATTCAACATCTTCACCAATGACCTCTTCACCTCTTGCAATCAGTCATCTTTCATACAATACACTGATGACTCCACTATTATTTCTACAGTTGACATCTCTGACCTACACTTTCTAACCCAAAAAGCTCTACTTTCCACCGAACAATGGCTTTCATAAAACTTACTAATCCTCAATCCCAAAAAAAACAAACTCTTACTCTTCCTGCCCCATTCTCTTGCTCATCTTAGATCATCCTTTGTCATTAAGTCTTGTAACAATTTAGCCATCCAACCTAACACCTACACTAAACTCTTAGGGATCATCATTGACGATGAACTAAAATTCAATCAACACATACAGCAATGCATAACGAAAACTCATCAGAAACTAGGTCTCTTATACCGGAACAGAAAATACCTCACTCCTGAGGCTAGACTCACCCTAGGGCAAGCACTTCTCCTCCCCTCTCTCCTCTATGCCACCACAGTTCTCACAAATATTCAAACTACCCTGAACAAACTCCAACAAACCTACCACAAAATAGCCAGATTCATCACTAATTCCCCAAATAACATGGACCACTGTATTGCCTTAAAATTTCTACAATGGCTGGAACTCCCACAACTACTACATCTCTACCAATTTCACATGCTGCACTCTATGCTCTTTAAACCCTCCTGCTGTCCATCTTTATCTCTCCTAGTCTCTATCTATACCCCTTTTTGATCTCTACACACCTCAAATCAGCAATTGCAAGCACTCTGTGGCCCAAGCTTGGAATAAACTTCCCCTGGACATACACTCTATCTCTCACACTCCACTATTTAAAAAAGAACTGAAGACACATTTACTCAACTCCAGAACCTGTCCCTGCTATGATCCTACATAGCTCTCCCCTCCCCCCACACTCACATCACTCTCAGTTGATCCTACTCACACTCTTGACTCTCCCTCATTGTACAGTAACAAAGAATTTGTCCTGAGAAGAAGAAAGAAAAAAAATGTTCAATTTATTTTTTCTTTCAATTATAATCTTCACGTGTAGTTGTTTCTTTCTTACTATTGTTTGCTGTTTTTGTTTGTAGTACTTGTTTTCTTACTGTAATTATATATTGTATTTCTGGAGCTTTTCTCCTCGGGTCTCCACTGAAAATGGGACAAAATCCCAGTTGGACTAACCCGGTTAACAAATGTCAATAAATAAATAAATAAATACAGGATTTGTTCATTTTATTTGTAATTACTTGCTATTGTACATGAGGGGGGATGTTGGTGGGGATATGCGGACACCTATGAGCGGTCTCGCTCATTTCTTACCCCCTTCTGCTGTTCTTCATTGTGAGGGCGTGTATATTCTGAGAGCTCTGCTCTCAGACACCCCCTGCACTCTTACATGCTCCATGTAAGATTAGGAGCGCAGGCAATGCGCCTCATTACTATGTATGTTGCGCTGCCATACTGCTCCTAAACGGCTGCCTCCATGCAGAACTAAGCTAGTCCTGCACAAAGGAATAGTAAATCCGGGGGAGAATCTTAATATCTTTGAACATTCTGTTTTTCCTGAGGATGTGATACAAGTATTAAAGGAGGCAAGAATGCTTATTACTAGAAAACCATATATTATTAACTGGAAAAGGGCTTTCTACTTGGTGTCAAGAAAATAACAAGTACCCATTCAGAACTAGTGTTTCTCTGGTTCTACAATACTCATGTAAGTTGTTATCGTCTGACCTGTCTTATTCTTCTATCAAGGTTCTTGACAGTCATTTTAGCATGCTTGGCCCTGGATCCTCCTCTTTCAATGCAGTCTTATGTGAAAATGCTTTTGAAAGGAGTGTTGCTTACCAATCCTTTTTGGAAACAGGTTGCTCCTCTTTCAATCTAAAATTTGTGTTGGTGAAATTAACCCTTTCTCCATTACAAGCAGATCATCAGACTGTCTTGAGGTTCTTAACATGGAAACTGTGTTACTAATTGCTCTGACCTTGGCCACAAGAATATCTGAGTTGCAAGCTCTTATGGTACATCAACCTCATCTCATTTTCCATAAATATAGGGTTTCCTTAAGAACTAATCCGTCATGTATGCCTAAGTTGCTGTCTAAGTTTACTTTAAGCCAAGCTATCAAACTCTCTGTCTTCTTTCCAGAATCTAAAAATGAGGGTGAAAGAACACTTCATACCTTGGATGTCAACAAAAAACTGTTGATAAACAAAATCTTTTTGGCACTCTGACCAGTTGTTCATTCCTTGTGAAAGCATGAAAAAGGGCAACCTGTGTCAGAATAAACTAATGCCAAGTGGTTGTTTCATGCTATTACATTTTGTTATAGACACCCCAACAAGACAATTTTACACAGGGTCATGGATCATTTTACTAGAGCTTTAGTTTCATCTGTGGCTTTTTGGAAATGATTGGGTGAAAGAAATATTCAATAAGCAGCAACATGATCTGCTGTGCTCACTTTTACAAACTACGGCAAGCCAGATTCCTTCTCCAGGTCTAAGATGGAATTTACTATGGATATTCTCCAGGAGCTCCTGGACCCTTATTCTTCCTCCTTACAGTTATTGTGAGCTATGGCAATCTTTTAATCTACCCATATAGTTAAGGCTACAGCAGCAGTGATCCATATGATGAACCTAGTCCAGTTGTTTAAGTAAACATACCATACCAGTAGATGCTTATGTGAAAACTGATACAGCAGCCACTTCCTACCTACTTTCTCCTTATTTTTAATGTTTTTCATACCAGGGGTGAGAGCCTTTCTTTTTGTTTTCCTAGCATTGTCCATGTCAGGGCTTTAGCCTCATTCTCTCTCGTGGCATGAAAGCTCTGAATGGCTTATTGCCCAACCCTGTCTTTTTACTCTGCTCATCCTGAGCTAATAAACAGTTTAGGCATGTGGAAGATGCCCTAAAACTATGGAAGATGTCTGTCTGTTATATCCTTTACAGGATAAAACCCACATAGCTTAGGCTAGTGCAACAGTTATCATTTGAACATCTACTGTTATGGTAAATTTTCTTATACAACTACTTTTCATCCATCCACTCATACCATGTTTTTTGTTGCAAGTTTTCTGCTTGCTCTCAGATATGCGTATTATAACATGATGGTTTTATATCTGTATATTAATTGTCTCAAAGTAACCATTCCACTATCTTTTGAGCTATTTTAGCTTAAAATTTGTTTTTGTTATTTACCTAGGAATTAACTTGGTACTATTGTTAAGTACTTTTTCATCTATTTCAAGATGCAGTTTTTGTAAATTCATTTCCAGAATTGCCCAACTTATTTTTTCATGACTGTGTTTCACTGGTTTGGAGATTTTGACCATAGTCCTCTAATGAAAATTGACTGTCGGGTTTTGCATTTCTGAAAAATGCAATAATTAAAATAATAAATAAAGCCTAAGATGTTCAAATCACATCTACTACAGTCCTGTCATATGTAAAACTGCTACTAATAACATTTCTCTGTCCAGATCAGAGTTAGTTTACACTTTTCCCTGCAAATCTGATTTTCATTAAAATTAGAGAAGCAGAATGGAATATGGTTTCAAATTTAAACCAAAAGAAACATTCACACTGCAACTTCCTATAATCTGTGGAATTATCAACAATTTCACAGCCTATAACAGCCCCAGATGGCTGTTAGCATAAGATACGAGTCAAATGTTGAAGTTTCACGAAGACATGTCATATCATTGCACAGTTTAGATTCACTTTTTTTACACTGCAAAGGAATAAGAAGGCAATAGTATTTCATGTCTGAGCTGTGTACAATGAAATAGAGAAAATTAAGGAAAGCTTATTAGATAAGCAAGACAAAGTCTATGGGCCTGTCAGCTCTGTTTACAATTAGGTAATCATACCAATGTCATGGACAGTAATATAACTCATATGTTAAGCACATTTCTGTTGGGTGACTGTAGGATCCCTCTTCATGTAATATATTTCAAGGAAAATACAGATTAGACATTCTGAAAAGGAAGACATACTTTGTTCTGTAACTTTCAGCCTTGAACACCTTTCACAGTGTTGTAAAGACCACTGCTCAAGGGGGGCATTACTGCTTCATGTATGTCAATGGCTTTTTCATCAGTCCACCAAGGTTCATTATCACATTAGCCTATCTTTTACAGGAATAAATAAAATAGCAGCAGCTATACCTGAGGCATAGAGGGATAAAGCCTTGGCTATGATTCAGGTGATCAGGGTTGGAGTAGTTGCTTGCTTGCTTGCTTACCTGAGGATGGCAGTGGCCATGCTGAGGAGGCGAATGTGGGTCCCATCTGGTTCAAGCCACTGATCACTGCGAGAAGGCAGGAAGAGTTTTGAAAATGCATGAGACGGTGGAGGTATAACATTGGCATGGATAGCCAAGCCATTGATGTTAGCCCTTGTGGTCATGTGCATGCAAAGTGACATATGTGTCCATGTCACCACTCAAGATGAGAGATTAGGTCCTTTCCTTCAAAAATAGCTTTTATTTCTGTGAGAGTGAAAAAACTTCCCAATAATTGCTAGGATGGTGGTATCTCTGGATGGCTCTCATCCTTAGGGATGTGATAAAAACTAATCACCACTACGGAATGAATGGGATCAAATGTGATGGTAGTAGCTCAATGGCTGGAGTGAAGCATGTAATAGGACAAAATATTGGCACCTCTATTATGCTTAAATAATTTAGGAGTAGTTATAGGGGATGGGATGCCTGACTGGGCAGGTCATAACAAATGCTTATTTTATATACAGTGGATGATTTCATCCTATACAAGGCCACTCCTTCAGAGAGAAGCCTGTGGAAAGAATGGTGATATTGCATTTGTACGTCATAAGACAAAATAACCTTACAGCTTTTTTATAACATCATTTAAGAACATGCCAACCCTAATCAGAAAAGGATAATGCAATACTTCTGAGACCACATCACCTTCAAAGACAAAAACTGTTTCCTAACAATCAGTAAACCCCCATATCCTATTGTCTCTCAAGGTGAGCACAGTCAGAACCTAAACCTCAGTGAGTAGTGACACAAACTGATCCCCTTTCACTGCATCAAACTGTGCTACATGTCCTCATTATCATATCAATCAATGACAATTCATTTGATGATAAAGCAGAAGCCTTATTTTTGAAATGTTATCCTTTCCAATATACTTATTTCTAATACTCAGATATCAAAAATATTAGAAACAAAGAGGGATGCAATATGCAGTGCATTTTTCAGATATTAATTAGGCTGCACAACCATTATGGGAGGTCTATTCCAGAGCATGGGCAGTCTCTGGGTGAGGAACCTGCCCCACCAGCATGTTCTGTTGATTGTGGTAATGAGGTTGAGTCTCTGGAGCATGTGGTGCAGATGGATTAGAATTTCATTAGATGTAGCATTTCTAACAGAGCTGCATCAGACATGGCATTGTAAGTCAAACAGAGATCACCTCTTAGTAGACGATATGAGACAGAGAATAGCTGGAGTCTTTTGAATCTGTCCATGAAGGACATTTGTTTAATGCCTAGGATACTCTTAGTGAGATACTTCTCTGGCCTCTCCAGCTGTTGCAGGTGTCTAGTGTGGTACATGCCAAATGGGTCATCATACTTGATGATTAGTCTAATGAAGGATGTGTAGAGAGAGACAATGGCTTCTTTCTTCTTGGAAGCAAAACCCTTGGTAATGAGATGTGCCACATAAAAGGACTTTCTGACCACAGTGGCAATGTGGTGGTCAAAGGAGAGGTTGCTGTCAATCTGCATCCCCAGATCTCTTATAATGCCTTCTGTGTTCAGTGGGCTCCCATTAATGTGGTAATTAGTGGGAACTAAGTTTTTACCAAAAGGGATGACAACACATTTTTTGTCGTTAAGCTTAAGGCCATGGTTTCGACACCAGTCATTGGTTTCAGTGAGGCCTTTCTGTAGGATGTCTGCATCACTTGGGGAGTTAATAATGGCTCCCAGCTTGCAGTCATCTGCAAAGTTGGTCAGCCACAGTACCTCTGTGTTGGCCTGGACTTCGGAGAAGTAGATGCTGAACAGGAGAGGACCCAGGACTAATCCCTGTGGGACTCTACTCGTGACTGGTCGGCAGTCTGACTTGGAGTCCACTACTTTCACACTGTGTGTTCTATCTGTGAGTCAATTTGCAACCCACCTAGTGATATAGGGATTGACGTGTAGTTTGGTAAGTTTATAAATAATTCCCGAGTGAGAAATGGTATGAAAGGCCTTGGCCAGACTGAGGTAGGCTGTATGTACTGTCTTACGTTCATCCACAGACCTGGTGACTGACTCAAAGAAGTCAAACAGGTTGAGCAGGCATGATCTCTCTTTCACAAAGCCAAATTGCATGGTGTCTAGAGTTTGGAGATTTCATATATCTTTGTTAATCAGGTCCATGATGATGCGCTCCATAGCTTTACATATCAGACCCGTCAGGCTAATGGGGCGATAATTTCCAGGGTCTGTATTCGCTCCCCCTTTATATAGAGGGATGACTGTAGCAGTGCGCAATTCGGTAGGGACAAAGCCTGAGGTGAGGTTGTGACTGAACAGGGCACACAGTTCACTTTGTAGTTCATGTAGAACACAGCCAGGGATATTATCAGGTCTCATGGAAGCTATATTCTTGGCATTGGACAATGCAGTTTAAACCTGTGCTGCAATAATGCTGGGTGCCTGGCATTATTCTGGTACTGTGATTGGTCCTTTAGAGGGGGAGAGAGGGGCAAAGTTGGCACTGAATCTGTTGGCCAGTATATTGGCAATATCTGTTGGCTCAGTAGAGGAGGTACCATTGTGTAGTAACTCAGAGCAAATGTGGGTATTGCCATGGAGGTTCTTGATATAACTATAGAAGGCTTTGTGATTGTTTTTAGTGTCTGCTGCAATTCTGCCTTCATTGTTGGCTTTAGACGATTTGATGAGGGATCTCAACTTTTTGTTGAGGCCAATAAAGGAGTTTTCCCAGACATGGGACTTCACCTTTTTCTGCAACAGTTTCTTACTTCTGTTGTAGAGTTTATTAATGGCAGGGGACTACCAGATTGGCTTACATTTTTTGGAGGAGACAGTCTTGATTCTGTTGGGTATGGCTAGTTCCATGCATTTATGTACATGTTCATAAAGTGCATCTGTGTATGATTCGGCAGTCATGAAGCTATTTTCCATTGGCATGGGTGCCGTGAAGTTAGCCACCTCTGTTTTTAGGAGTCCAAAGTCAGCTGTGGAGAAGTTTTTCAAGGTGGTTACCTTTGTGGGGGGTGTGGATGAGATGTGGATTTCCATGGTGATTACTCAGATCTGACCAGGGAGGGATTGACTACTGGTGTAGAGGAATGGTCACCCATGTTACTAATAACCAGGTCAAGGATGTTACTTCCTCTAGTGGGGGTCAGAATGAGTTGGTCCTGGGCATTGGAATTGATGAATTCCAGGAAGCATTGGACCAGTGTATTGGTGTTTGAGTAGTTTTCCCAGTTGATATAGGGGGAAGTTGAAGTCTCCTAGTATGAGAGTATTGGGTTGGACCTTGATAGATTCCTGGATGCTTAGGAATGTGGAGTGAGAGTCTAGGGACATGGCTGAGGACCTATCGCAGGCTATGACCTGGATTACTGTCTTCCGCAATTTTAGTTGTACCTGATGTATCTCAAATGCATTATGTTGGGCTACTAGTCTGGAGGTGTGTATATCCTTTATGAATATGGAGACACCACTGCCTTTGGAGCTTTGATCCATGTTTTGGGGCCGAAAGGTATGGAATAAGTTATAGCCTGGTAATGCAGGGGTGCTTTCTGCCATTTTAAACCAGGTATCTGTTACAGCACAAACGTCAATGTTCTCCATTTTGAAGAGTGCTTCAAGCGAGTGCATCTTGAGATTTAGACATCTAGCACTGAGCAACATGACACTCAGATTGCATTTATTTATAGCTGCTATGGTGGTAGTTTGGTCTTTGGAACACCGCCTAAAAAAGGCAGTATAGGGGTGGCAAGAGCCTTGGCCACTACCCAGAAACCCAGGGGTGACAGATGCAGGCCATCTCTGGCAAAGTATCGAGGTCTGTCAATCGTGCCATCCCAAGCAGACAGATACTGGATCCCCTTTGCATGACACCAGAAACATAGCCAATTGTTGAAGTCAATCATTTTTTGTTTGTACTGCGGTATCATTCTGGGTGATGGTAGGATAATGCTCAGGGCTTGAATCATACCTGCCTGGGCCACATAATCCGAGAGCTCCACCATGTCTCTTTTCATGTAGTCCAGTGAGGTACATCTCAGGTCATTTACACTCACATGGACAATGGCAGAGTCATACTTGTACTTGTTGTGGAGTGACCAGAGTGCATATGTTATGTGTCGGATTCTGGCACCCAATAGACAGCAGACTGTTACCATCTCCTTATTCAACCTAGTGAGTGGGACATCTGTGTGTTTCACTATTGAGTCACCTATGATTAGTGTATCGGACAAGGTGTTTAGCCTTAGGGGCTTAGGCTGAGGGACACACTGTGGATGCGAGCTATGTGTCCTGTGCTTTGTGCTGTGTTGTGGTGGTCGAGTGTATTTCTGTCTTAGAGGTCTCTGCTGTTTGGGTAAATTTCTATTGAGACCCTCTGTGACGGTGGGTGTGTGATTTGCGTTTTTATGTGAGAACTGTGATGGTGGGTGTTCTGGAGGGCTATGTGTTCCATGTGGTGTGGTACAGGTGTTGACCTTCTCTTCTTGACCAGCTAGTCTGGTCTTGGCTGGAGAGTGCATAGCTTCCAATTTGGTGATATACATCTATTACAAGTCTGAGTGTTGGGAGGTAAGAGTAGAGGGTTGTCTGTGTACATGAGGCAGTTGCTACACTGCCTCAGAATGCCCAAGTGCACCGGATTAATAGGAGAAAGCACATGGAACTGCGCTTTAATCATGCCAGGAGGAGTGGTCATAACTATTACATATTGGAGCTATTTCTGTGAAGAATGACTAGTGCTGAGGGCACTTAGATGTGCTACAATAATTGCTACAAAAGCCTGCTAAAGTGCAAAGTGGTTAAGCTATTTGCAGTGCATAAGAGAATGAACTAGGAAGATCTAAGGGAAAAATTGAAGAGCAGAGTTTTTGGCACCAGTAATAGTTTATTTCATCTTGGCACCACTGAGCAGAGCTTAAACAAGTGCAAACCCACACAAACACACTGGCTTATTCTGTGAGTTTGTAGGATGATTCCCTGCAAATTACATATATCCAGCCATAATGATATTGTCTCACTATGAAGATTCAGTCAATCTCAACACAGACTCTGTAGCTTCTTAAGAACACAGTTAGATACATTAAAGGCTAATTGTTTTTATCCATAAGTATTTACTGGCAACTATAATACCATCACATTTTCCCTTATTACTGTATTAGATGTTCTCACTATGGGCAAGCTAGCATATGATGTATGGTGTGTGTGAACTATTCAGTCTTTAATCAACAGATGATACCATTAAGCATTAATATCCTTCTTCCTACTACACTGCTATCCTGCTGTGTATCAAGAAAGAAGCAAGAATTTCAAAATAGCATAATGTTGTATAAGGTTAATGGGCTTATTATGCAGTACAATGCTCTCATAGTATCTAGAAATCCGTTATAATTACATGCATTCAGTGAAACAAATGTAAGAAACTGTGTGACTACAAATACTGTAGTTTACAAAACAGTGTTATTCTTATCTGGTTGCCTTTAAGAGACACAGAAAAAAATGCTCCTTTTCTTTACAAGAGAAAAAAACCCTAGCCATTACAAGTGCTGCTCCTTATTGTAGTTGGAATCTATGGCGACATTATAGTATACTGCCCTTGCTGCTTGTGAAGGTTAGTCATAAATAATATCTTGTGTCTGCCAGTGTAAGATAGGATTTTTAAATCCATGTCAGTCTGACAGCTGAATCAAGCCAAGATCGCTGCCTTGCAAACATGAATAAGGCTTTTCTACTGTGCCCATGTAATTTGGGTCCAGTGCTTATCATTTCAGAATGTACACAAAGGCTTCTTCAATACTTATCAGTTACAGCTGATGAAATTCCATCTAGTTAGTAGTTGAATTGGCATGCTAAGGATTGCAATAATTTTATTTAGAATTTCCCTTAGACATCCATAATTACACAATTTGAAATATAATTATCACAATAATGGATTATATCAACATAAAATATTTGAATAAACTACAATATAACGAACACAAATGTTGAATATCGAAGCAGATGCATAGCTATCCCTAGCAAAACTTAAAAATAAGTAAATTCTTTACGAATCACCATTATGAGCACTAAAATGATAAAAACAGAACAGATGTGTATTAATATGTATTCAAGTATGTGAATATACTATATTTCTTTATCTGTAGATCTGTC
>NC_056727.1:147332593-147340093 GCF_019279795.1 Protopterus annectens | reverse complement strand
TCAGAAGCATCAAATAAAATTTGTGTTCATTAATACAACAGATTTATGGAAAACATTATATAGACCAAGAAATCTTGATCCATTTGGAAAAAGAAGTGACTAAGGAAGTGCAAAAATATAATGAACAAAATATAGAGATTTTTTTAAGGTAAAAAAAGAAATATGAACAAGGGAAAAAAGATATCTGATATAGTGCAATATTTATACAAAGGAGAAAGTTAAATTAATCAACACAAAAAAGGCAGCCTCAAAGATATTTGAAGAGAAATACAGGCAAAGCATCCAGATATGAAAAATTCACAATAAAAAATAAGATCACAAAAAAGGAACATAGAACAGGAGATTAGTAAAGCAGAAGTTAAACAAAGAAGACAACGTTATAGAATACTTGCAAAGTGAGGGATTTAGTGCAGAATACTTGTGAAGTGAAGGACTTAGTGCAGAAAGTCTAACACAGGTTACATCACAGCACGATGAAACAATTAAGTCCCCAAAGTAAAGAGAAACAGGAGGAGTAGGAGACATCTGAAGAAGAAATATGTACATGGGAAAGAAAAAGAGATTTAATATGGTGTAATATTTATGCAAAGGAGAAAACAAAACAAATCAATACAAGAACAGCACAAAGATATTTGAAGAGAAATACGGGCAAAAGCATCCGGATATGAAACATTTTACAATAGAATAAAATAAGAAAACAAAGAGGAAAAGTAGAAAAGAGGATTAGTAATGGAGAAGTTAAAGAAATAGAAACTGAGGTTATGGATTACCTGCAAAGTGAAGGATTTGGTGTAGAAAATCTAACTCGGATAACATCACAGCAGGACAAAACAAAGGATCCCCAAATTAAGGAGAAATCAGTGGAGCAGGAAACATCTGTTCAGATGTCACAAGAAGATACTTTGGAGACTTTCACAGGAAACCAGTACAGATGTTCGGTTGGAGTTGCGCAGCAAAAGAAGTTACAGGAAACCGGCAACTCTGACACAGTCAATGTTGTGGAGTGACAGGCCAGTGAGCTCCCATATAAAACAGCAACAGATGAAATGGGATGAAACTGAAGAGAATGTGGCACAGGAAGATGCTCTGGAACTTTTTATAGAATGGTCAAAAGAAATGGAGAACAAAGAATGTGCCCTCCATTTAGAAGAAAATGATCTAAGAGAAGCTTGCTTGATGTAATAGAAATGGACAGACATATTAAGATCAATGAAAGAAATACAACGTAGAAAGTCAATTAAACCCCAAAAGTTAGAAGTCTGATAAAACAAATGAACACAGTAAATAGGACTGTCCATAAAGACTCATATATTATAAAAGATATAAATAAGATATATTACTGTGCAGCTAAATTAATAACAAATAAAGTCTGACAAAAACACAGGGTAGTAAGGGAAAGGAAGGGGAGAAATTGAATGCCATTATGGAACTATCGAATAGAGAAAACTATAAAGCAATTAAAACAAGAGTGTCACTGTTAGAAGAGTACAGAAAAGAGAACAGATCAACAAAAATACTCAGATAGATGTGATAAAAGCAATGCTCAATATCAGAACAGATCAGGATCTATCATCCTCTATCGCCAATAATAAATTAAAAATATCAACACAGGCAGAAAAACTTAGAAGATATGCAAATAAATATAAAAGAAACGGGTCTACTTTGTTTTGTTGAATCTCATTTCATTGAATTTCATTTCACCCCGATCACTTCGCTGAAAACTCAAATTACTGAAAACTCATTTCACTGAATCTCATTTCACTGAACTGCAGTTAGTATATATGGCGTTGTGTAGAGTACTGCAAGACATGTAAAAGGTATATGCTCTTTTCCCCACTGTAGTCTGATCCTGGAGTTAGTATTTATAGTTGGAGGGTGTTGGGGCCACAACCCCCTACATTGGGGTGTGTGTGGGGCATAGCCCTCCACTTACTTTGAGTATATATTGTCTTCTGGAGAGAGTTAGACATTGGTGTTGCAAATATGCATGTCTATTGTTTAAAATATATTGTTCTGAAGTTTTTGGTAAAATACAATATAAAACAAACAAGGTGGGGGCTTCAACCCCACAGTCTCCATAAAGATATATATTTTCTCCAAGATCACACTACAGTGGAGAAAAGGGCATATACCTTTTACTTGCCTTACAGTACTCTACACACTGCCATATATACTAACTGCAGTTCAGTGAAATGAGAGTCAATGAAATGAGTTTTCAGTAATTTGTGTTTTCAGCGATGTGGTCGGGGTGAAATGAAATTCAGTGAAATGTGATTCAACAAAACAAAATAGACCCAAAGGAAACATACAAAATAAGCAATTTCTGATGATCCCAAAAAGTTTTATAGACACTTGGGAAACAAGGCAAAAGGAATTGAAACCACCAAAAACAAAGAAATAGATAATTTTGGAGAAATATCTATAAAGATCCTGTAGAACATAACAAAGATGGTAAATGTATAGAAGAAGTAAAAGAAAGAATAAGAAATTCAAATGTACAGGATATGAAATGGGGTGAAGTAATGGCTAGAGAGATTGAAACAAAGTTAAGAAAAGTGCCTACTGGAAAACCCCAGGCCCAGATGCAGTACATAACTTCTGGCTAAAAATATTAACATCTTTTCATGAAGATTTAGCCATGAGTAAGAACTGTTTATAGATGCACTCTGACCATACATCACCCTGGTTAACAGTAGGAAAAACAATACTCCTACTTAAGAGCGAACCTGCAAGTATCTTAAGAACTATAGATCAATAACTTGCCTTCCAACGATGTATTGGAATTGATGCCGACAGAGATTATAGTTATTTAGAAGAAAACTCAGTTATGGCAACAGAACAAAAAGGTAATACAAGAAAGTCATATGGAATATAGGGTCATTTGTTGTTAAATAAAGTCATAATGGAGAACTGTAAAAAGGGGAAGAATCTAAGTATGGCATGGATAGACTATAAAAAAGGCATTTGGCAGTTTCCCACATTCATGGATAAAAGAGTGCTTAAAAATGTATAAGATACATCTTACATTGATTGCCTACATTATACTGACCATGAAACAGTAGCAAACCTCTTTGCAGTTAAGCCATGATAAAGGACAAATTATTATTCCAGGGATAAAAATTCAAACTGGAATATTGCAGGGTGACTCTCTGTCACTTCTGCTATTTTGTCTTGTCTTTAATCCATTATGTTGTCTACTTAACAGATTAGGTCATGGCTATAATTTGGCTCCCAGAAAACAACAAAGTGTAAATACTTATCCTCTTTTTGTAGATGATTAAAAATGTATAATTCATCAGATGAGGGGCTGAAAGCACAACTGGAAGTGGTCAAAACATTTTCCGATGATATAAAAATGTAATTTATGATAAATGTGCAAAAGCAACCTTTAAAGCGGAAATGCTGCAGCACCAACAAAACATCAGTTTGGGACAGGAATGTGATATAAAAGAACTTGAGCAAGAAGGAGTATATAAATATTTGGGAATTGAAGAGGGATCAACAATAAAACATGAACAAATGTGAATAAAACTTAGTAAAGAATATTTTAGAAGACCTAAATTAATACTCAAAACAGCACTGACATCTAGGAACAAAGTCCAAGCTATAAACCAATTTGCTCTTCCTGTCCTAACTTACAGTTTTGGAGTGACTGACTGGCCCCAAAAGGTGTTGGATAGGTTGGATAGAAAAAAAAAGTATGTTTCATGTGGTTTACTATCAATTTGTTGATCACAACTTGTGAGATTTACAAAATGTCGAGAGAGACGTATGTCAACTCAAAACATTGACACAAAAAATGTCGGAACTTACATCAGCGAATGCAATACAGCATTCGCTGTTGTGAATTCTGACATTCCAAGCCAGATCGCACTATAGAGGGGATCGGGAAATGTACCGTTACCCTCACTGTAGTGCGATCCCGGAGTTTGTCTATATAAGTAGGGGGGTGTGGGGGGTACAGGGGAGCTCGCCCCCCTGCAAACATGTAATGCAGTGTGGCAACTTTGACAGGCAGACAGTCTGGGAGTTTCCTTCTTGTTCGAAAATATCGATATCGACATTTTTGGACATCTGGTTCAACATTTACATTAGTCGATGTTGTGCAAACTGACAGTTTGGTTCGACAACATGACTATTCGACTGTGTTACAGTTGACAAATTGATAGTAAACCATTTCATGCTCCTCAGATGATTTATAAAAATCAGTGCATACCAAGATTATATATCCCCTGTTCTGAACGAGGTATGCACCTCCTCAAAATTGATTACATGTATAGTTCTGCAATCATGGGATGGCATATATATCTGCTGACCTCACGAGACCAAAACGTAATGAAATTTTCGAAACATGAGGAGAAAATTTCTAAGATGACTTCTCTGCTTAGTTTAGCAGAAGCATATCAGCATCAAGCAGGACTGGAAATCAAACCAGAAGTAGATAAAAATCAGGCAGCAAATGAATGTGACCATAAACAAAAGAAAGAATATAGGTGAAGGATCAGATGAGAAGGCAAGAAATGTGGAAACTGTATAAATATAGTTGCAAGTATAGAAAACGCTAGGAACAACCTCATGTTGATCAGGACTGAATGGAGGAATGGTTAAGGAGAGGTGAATTTAAACCAAAAGATGAAAGATTAATATTGGTGGCGCAAGACAGTGGACTACATACACATTGGGCAGGATTCACGAAGCCTCCGTGTAAGAGTTATAACTCTTACACGGAGGCTGCAGTTAAACGGAGTGATGTCAGCATGCTCTGCATATTCATGAGAGCATGCTGAATCACACCTAAGGCTAACACGGTCCGTGTAAGACAGTAGGGGACGTGTCTGTAGGCCGAGCCCTGTAAGCGGACACGCCCCCAGAAGAGTAAAAGTGCCCAAAGTAAACACCCACGACAGAGTCCACGGAAATGTGAATAAACACAACACAACACATGCCCCCACAGACTATGAACAGAAAATATATAAATAAACATGTTATATATTTTTTTAAATTTGTAAAAATGTTTAACCGTGAGTGTGCTCGTTTGCGCGGGCGTGCCCGTAGTGCAGCTACAGTTAGCAGTCAGTGGGAAAGCATATAAGAACTAAATATGCAAAGTAGGCCAAAAAGCAATAGCGTAGCAGTAGAGATGTTGGCTGAAGAGCAGGCATTCATGGTTCGAGCCCCCACAACACCAATTTTTATTTTTAGCAAAATAAGCATGAAACAAGTCCCTGACAAATATGTACACATAAAACCACATTTTATGTAAAATGTAATGAAATTGCCCATTTATATTGAAGAAATGTGAGGTAACAAAAGAATAAAAAATGCCAGATGTGCCCAGAGCTGAGCTACAGTTTAACAGGGTGAGTGCATCTGCCCGTACGTGAGCAGTGGTTTAACTGGTGCAAAATGAGTGCCTGTAGCTGAGCAGTGGTTTAACACGCTGAATCTAAGTGCCCTTAGCTCAGCTGAGCGTAATATGCGTGCCGATAGCCAAATGAGGCTTAAACCAGCGTACCCCGTTTGCGCGGAGCTGCGCACCGCGCAAACAAGCTAACCGACGGGCAACGTTGAGCAAGCCGTATCAAAACTGCCTTTACACAGACACACCCCTCAGCATGTCTAGACAGTCATGAAAAATAAAAAGTAGTGGCCAGGTTCGAACCCAGGATACTGTACACCATAGTCAAGGTACCAAACCACTAAGCCATGACAGCAGTACCTATAAATGCAATAATAGCTAATATATAGGAATGAATACAAACTGGAGCATGACAATGCAGGTTTACTGAAGTTGATACAATTCCAAAATGGCCAATCACAGATATGTGTGGGAAAAATAGACTATATAAGCCCCATAGGCAGAAATACACAGCATAAACGATTGTAGAGCTGAACTGCAGGCAGAATGACAGGAGTAGGAGAGGGTAGTTGCTTTTGAGCACAGAGGTGGGGCGTTGAGGAGTCCAGGTACATGGTCTGGCTCCTAGTTCACAATCATGAGGCCCAACTCATGCAGGGCCAGGTCCTCTGGGGAGCATACAGAGCTGAGGCGTGGGACCGGTTGGCTCATGATCTCACCAGTGCCACAGGGATTCCAAGGACTGGTGAGCAGGTCCGTCACCACCATGCGGAGCTGAAGAGACGCAAGCAGGACCAACTGAACCTTTGGATACAGGAGGCCTGGCAAATGCCCAATGCCCCACTACTGAGTAAGTTACATTTAATTATGTATGTAAGAAATTAAACTAGCTGATATTATGGAGATGTGTATTCCAATATTACTTCATTTATATTACAGCTGCAGGTGTCCGTTCTGCGAACCGCAGAGCCTATGGCGATAGGCTGGTGCGGTTGCGCCACCAGGCAGGTCAGTAATCCACTACCAGTAACTGTAAAGAAATATAAAAGTATGACAGTCAGCAAAAGAGTGCAGTGTAGTCACTAAGGAATAAAATGTGCAAGTAACAGTGTGAAAGTGTCTGCAAGTATTGCTTGATTACAAAAGTGTGTTTCAGCCTGTAAGCCAAACAGTAAAATGAAAATGTCTGACATAAATTCTGAAATAAAAATGCCCCACCTGTAAGAAAATAGTACACAACCTGCAGCAGGCTGAAAAGTATAGCTGCAGAAGATGATGAAATCACATGTGAAATATATCCCTGTTGAAATACTGAAACATGACAGAAGTGAGACTGCTGGAAAGGATTGTAATAACTACAGGTAAAACATGTCAATAAAGCCTAGAAGTAAGTACCATCCTGAATAGTAAAATGAAAACAAGTGAGAGAGTGTGAGAAAGTGTCATGAATCCAGCAATACAGTAGTAATAACCCCTGAATAAAGTATACTGCAGTCAAGACAGAATGAAATGCATGTGAGAATCAAAACCAAACAGCAAAATCTGTTCAAAGTGTTGCGGCATCTGGAATGTGTATCCCAAAATCTGGATATGTTGCTCTCAGTCTGCAATATGCAGATAGTATGATTGTCTGATATACCAAACATCCACACTTGTCTACAGCTATATAAAGCAAATGTAGCAGGATGATGTAGCTGAACAAAGCTAGATATGAAATGTGTATGAAAAACAATAAAATGTATATTGATGTTGCAGTAACAGTCCTATCACCAAGTTGAAATAGTTATCATATAGGAAACTGTAGTTAGAACAGTAGTGTGTATATATCTGTAGCTATTAGAACTGTACAGCATATGTATTGTTATTTGAAGGTGTTAATATTATTTTCTTCACCCCACCCTATAACCACATATAACCCATTCCACGTGAAAATGGTATGCGCAATCACAATTAACACCCCTGGACGTTTGTCCTGTTGGGTCGTATATATTTGCATGTCCGTTGATGCATCTGCCCTGTTCATACATCCAAACCTGATGGCCTGTTGCCATCAATTAACCCTGCATGTTGTTGGACTGTGTATTGCTATTCAAATTATGCATGTGTTATGCACCCTGTTCAATGGTGTGAATATCTGGGTG